>NC_133162.1:113418635-113508635 GCF_040802235.1 Manis javanica
CTGATGTACTTCAATACTAAAAAATGTTGCCTCTCAGAAATCAAATGCTCTTTATTTTAGTCAATTGATACCTACTAAAACCCCAACTTAATCTGAAAGCTATGCCTGTATTTCTCAAAATGAAACTTATTTGCATATGTAATAAAGGTCTCATTGGCCTCATGGACCCCAGAGCCTTTCCACTTTCTCTTCACTTTGACCAGAATGTTCTTTCCCATATGGTCTCATGGATCACACCTTCACTTCATTCAGATGTGCTCACATGCCACCTCCTCAGCAAGGTACCCCCTAAGCCTGCATACACTTCCTTGTTCACTTTCTTCATTCTTATGTGGTTTTACTTCTCTTCAAAGCTCATATCTCTACCTGGCATTACGTATTCTCTTGTCTGTTTATCACTGATTTCCTTCACTTAAACATAAACTCCTTCAGAGAGGGACTTGGAACTATTCCCTGTGTATCCCTGGTGTCTAAATTGTGCTCATAGTGGGTCCTTAGTAATATTTATCAAATGAGGGGGACCTTTCTGGAAATCATCTCTACAAGGGAACCCACTTCTGGCTCAAAGCAGACATCTACAGAGAACAGCACGGTGGAATGGACAGAACACTGCAATATAAGAAAAGAGACCCCCAACTCCATCCTTAGCTGCACAAACCAGGCCAGTTTGGGAAAATAACTCCACCTTACTGGACTCAGTTTCCCTGTTATGAAATAAGGGGGTTTGACAAGATGATTTTAAAAATTTCTTTCTCACTCTAAGATTCCTCTGATATAGTTATTTAATTTGTCCTATTTGGAATAAGACTGCTCTCCATTGTTCTTTTCTGGCTACATTCTATTTTGGGAAAAAATACAATAGAATCATGTGTGTTTCATAAAAATTGTTACCTCAGAAGGCTTTATGGAGTTAGAAAATGTCACTGTAAAGTTAAATAAATGGCAGTCAAGGGAGAAATGAGTAAGGAATATAGGGAGAAGGTAGAGATTTTAAATGAAATTTCAAGTGAGACGTGAGATTTGAAGAGACAGCTGGAGCAAAGAAGACCTTCTCACAGGAATGAGGAGAATTGGGGGTCAAAGTACTGATTGGGGAAAAATATAAAGGTAAAATGGGCAAAAAAAATGGGGAAATTTAAAAAATTTTGGACTTCAAGCAATTCAATGTAATGGAGTGGTTTAATTTTAAGAAAAGGGAAACAGCAATAACTCAGAAAGGGCTAGTGAAACAGGCCCCCAAGGGGGCTTGGGGGTGAACTACGGTGGTGATGTGAGTGGTGTGAATGATAATCCCACACTTTCAGACAACTGTGAGCTCTTCAGGCGCATCAGAGAATAAATAAATGTAGCTGGAATCAAAGCTCCTGGCTATGATAACATGGATTTTTACAACCTTCTTGTTCTTTCTTGGATCAGATCCAAGCTAAACTCCCCAAACCCCTGATATGCTGACCAGAAAAATTCACATTTTTCCCAAGAAAATATTAATCAAAGGGCTTAAAAGTACATGGTTTAGAAGGCAGTTGGTTGGGGTCTTCCCAGTGTTTTATCAGTTGTCCTCTACCTATCTTGGTCTGTGTTTTGTTTTGAGAAAAAATTATGAAAGAAACTGGTATAGCTACCTAAAGTCACTCTTTCATCTTCCTTTTGAATGTTGAAATGATACGCAGATACCCTGAGGTAAGGTGGGAAATCCTATTCCACACGGGATAGAGTCATAAACTCTTATGGAATGTCATTGTCACGGGCGAATTCAGATATTATTTCAATAAACTCCTTTGAGCAACATAATCTATGAGTTTATTAAAACACCCTCCGGTTTATTTGGTGGACTATAAATAATCTATATGCTCTTTCAAACAAAAAATTCAAATGGCAGAACAAAGACATTACGCTTTCCCCTTAAGTTGCATCAGGAGTGGATCTGTTTGCTGCCAGTGCAGCCTCCTGGTACGTTAGCAGGGGTTGGATCGGTTCCTAATGTAGCTCTGTGAGAACAACAGCATCTGGATTTCCCACAGCCTCTGAATTAGTGGTGGGTGAACCAGGGTTCAGAAGCACACAAATAAGCTGACACTGCTTCTTTCCACCTTGTCAAAGGGAGCAAGTGAATTTCATTTGAGTCTCCTGTGTCTCTCCACAGAGCTCATCATTACCTTCTCAAATTCCCTTTGCGATTGAACAACTTGGGTTTTCGTACAGCCAATACTACAGCTCCACCCTTGACTCTTTCCCTTGCTGCCTCCTTCTCTCTCATTTTCTGTGTCCGCTCTCTTCTTTTCCTCACTCACACATATCTTTAGATTCTGACAAATGGAATAATAACAAATAGAACCTGCTAATTTCCTTTTCTACTGAAATGCAATCTTTTTCCTATCCCTTGGGGTATAGTTTATTTATTCTAAGACATACAATGTGCTTCCCAAAAACCTCAGCTCTCATTCAAAAGCCAGTCCACATTTGGAGAAGATGCTCTCTCAAAAATGTTTTCTGATGAGTTATTTTCTGAAAACAGGAAACTCACTTCTTTGCATTTCTCACCTAGGCCCATGTTTTACATTAACTCAGAGTGAAGCCAATAAATGAAGAAACTGAATGGGTGTTTGAGTATAATAGCAGAATGTAAATGCATTAATAAGTAATTTGGAGGTAACCTCAGAATGAGATAAATTAATAAAAACTAAAAAACACATGTAAAAAATAAAGTCAATTATAAACGATAAGGAAAATAGTTGGGGATGAAAGGCTTAAAGCATTTGGGGGAAAAGGGCTACATATGGTAAAACCTGACCCAAGTCAACTCTGTTAGAAAAGTGGGTGATGGAGTAAGTTGAGGAGGCAGTCCTTGAGGCAGATACGCAGGGTATTAAATAAGAGAGGATCATTCAAGTAGAAAGCCATTATAAAAATATTAACACTGCAAATAACATAATTGCATAACAAAAGAAAGATTTAGACCTACTTTTTCCCAGAACAGTTTGTCCTTTTCTAATTAGGATCCCATGCAGTTACTGCTAATGCATCCTACTTCATTAGCAGTAAATGGGCCTGATTTTAAAGTAGCTCTTCCCAATAGCATTAGAATAGAATTTTGGGGGGCAGAATAAGATACTCTAAAGAAGAAAATGGACAAAAAGTCTACTGCTGAAGAGAGAAGAGTTAAAAGTTGGTGAATATAAATGCACTGAAATTGGTTGGTACCTGTATCAGCACACGTTAGGCACATGCCCAACTACAGAATGGCTCCACTGTACTCTAGCTTTAAATGCTTTTCTGTTATTACTCATTCTAAGTACAATTTATTGGAGCTCTTCCCATTTATTTTTTTTTCCACATTGTTGATTTAATTAAAGAGAATGCGTAATCTCTCATCAACACTTTCCATGTATTTATTAAATAACAACAACTCAATACCTGTTGGAGAAAATATCAAATATCAGTCTTTTTAGGGAACTACTTAATAATAGGACCAATTTTTATATTATATTGATCTGTACCTTTCAAATGATGAGAAAACCATGCATGCAAATGAATAATTAAAAAGTATTTGCATAGTCTCTAAGCATTATTGATTACAATGGAAAAAATAGTAAGTTTATGGTGTAGAAACCCAGAAAAATACTACCTTAACCAAGTGATCAAAGTTAATAATACCAGTAATGAATCATATCAACATCCAGTACCTCCAATATGATGACAGAGTACACTATCACTTCTGTAGTAATTTTACCAAAATTGCCTAACCTCAATTTTATTATAATAAAACATCAGTCAAGTTCAAACTGAAAGATATTCTTTGAAATAAAAGTTCATCAGAATGTTATAAAAAATGTCAACACCATGGAACACAAGGACTGACTGAGGAATTATCAAAGACAGGGGAAAAAAAACTTGGCAAAGCTATTAGATGTAACATAGGATCCAGGATTGTATCATGGATCAGAAAAAGGGCATTAGTGGAGAAACTGATGATATTCAAGTATGGGCTAGAAGTTTCGAAAAAGGCACTATACCCATGTTGATCTACTGGTTTGGTTCCATATTCGTGTAAGTTGTTAACATTAGGTGAAGTTGGGTGAAAGATTTATGTGAACTCTCTCCCCTGTTTTGCAACTTTTCTGTAAGACTAACATTATTTTAAAGTAAAAAGCTCTTATAAAGAGTATAAAGCCTAATGCAGGTAATCTTGCACAAATGTTTTACCTGCAGAAGTCTTGTGTAAGTAACAATTGAGAAGGCACACAAAAAAAGAGTACATGTGACCAAGAGTTTTAGAGCCTATTGAAATCATTGTTAAGGAAAACTTAGCTTTGGTTCTTAGAATGGTATTAATAAATATTTATTACCAATCTCCATCACCACTGGGAGAAAAATAAGGATTTGTAGACACTGTGATGGGTTTGGGAAGGAAGTTGTAGCATTCCTTTCTTTCCAGAGCTTTAGTGGGAAATCCTCCTTCCACGGCAGCTTGAGAAACTAACTTTCTGTCATTAAGTCAGATTTTTATTCCCTGTGCTCAGAGTGGTGACTAACAAACAATGGGTGTTCTGGAACTGTCTGTTTAGTAAAAGAAGGTATGAATATTTTCAGAATGACTTCAGAAATGCTTGCCTTTTATTTACTTGTTGAACTCACTGGGACATAGCCATGTATCACCAGCCCAGTCTTCAACACTCCCTAGCCCTAAATAAACAAAATAATATTTCCTTCATTAATTATAGGTTATGAACTATTCCCCAAGGCTAATATGCCAGAAAACTGGAAGCCTTTTCAGTAATATTACAAATTTTCCCCATAGTCCCAGTCTTCTCATGAGAAAAACATCTGACAAATCCCCACTGAAGGACATCCTACAGATACCTGATCAACACTCCTTACAATGGTCAAGGTCATCAAAACCAAGGAAACTCAGAGTAAAGGTAAGAGCTGAGGGGAAAATCTAAACTGTAACAGCCTAAAGGAGACTAAGAATTAAACATGATGGGGGAAACCACCCCAGGGTGAGCGACCCATCCTTGGGGCCGGTGTGGCTCCCTTGGTGGCCGCTGAGATGCTGAGGCAGCCTGCAACCCAGACGGGTGTCCAGCCGCAAGTCAGCCTGGCCAGGGTCAGAGAAGAGGAAATGACCTTTGACTCTAAAAAGAAGACTCCATTTTTCATGATAGAATGGCAGCAGTGAAAACCCCCAGTAAAGAACCGAAGAATGCTGAAGAACCATTCAATAATGTATTGCCCCTCCTTTTGAAGAACCTGGTAGAGGAGCCCAAGAATAGAACATAGTACCTAATCACCTCCTAAAATCAAAGGTTTATACAAAACTTCTGAATACTAAAGTCATCCAGGCAAAACCTGACATATTGCATTTGGAGGCTATCAACTAAAAAAGCAACACTGACAGGTTCTGCATCTGATCAGTGTTTCCAATGAAGACATGGATGTTCACATTTTACCCCCACAAACCAAATACTTTCAAACCCAATATGAGAAAAGGAACACTGCCTCATCCCTGGCTTGTCTCTCACAGTCACCGTTGCATTTTCTCCAGATGAGTGGCGATACTATTTGATTGCACCCATGTTCCCTATAACAGAGATAACACTTTGCTTATTCCCATCCATGCCTATCCTGGCATGAACACACTGGACTTCCCCTCGTTTATAAATCTATCAGATGTTCTACTTGGTGAAAGTAAAAAATATGTTATTCCATTGCAGTGCAGCTGCCCTGTAGATTTCGAGTTTCATATTACTTTCAGTCTCACCAAGCCTTTACTATTAAGCCAACATCAGGAATAATTCCAGCTAATGGGAAGATGAATGTGACTGTTAAGTTTACACCTTGGGATTTCCATATGGGATTGCACAAATAAAAATGCAGTTATGGATGTCACACACAAAAAAAAGATGGCACAATGATTAAATGTTATGGGGTATACTGGATGGGAACCAGAGAAAAAGAACCTTAGGAAAAATATGAGGAAATCTGAATAAAGTATGGACTTTAATTAATAATAATGTCTCAATATTGTTTCATTAACTACAACAAATATAGTAGCATAAGATATTAATAATAGGGGAAACTGGGTGTGGGATATATGGAACTTTCTATACTGTCCTTGCAGTTTCTTAGTAAATCTAAAGCTGTACTTAAAAAAAAGTTTACTTCAGAAAATTTGATGTAAATACATTATTTTAAAAAATAATCAATTTCTATAGAAATATTTTAAAATATATAATAAATTATCTGCTTTCTTAAACAGCAGTTTCAAGCATAATTCACTTTTTTCTTTAAGACCAGAGTACATTATAAACATGCTTTCTATGCCTTATGATAGTAGAGTTATTATTCCTCTCTGACAGGCTGAAGCCAGAGTGTATTTCTACTGCTTGTGCCTTCTTTTAGCAAAAAAGTTTCTCTGTTGATATATATACACATATATAAAGTATTTAGAATGGTGCCTGGAACAGAAAGTTTATAGTAACATTAATATTATGTGAAGATAACTGTCATTCACCTACTACAAGCAGATCATAAGCTTTGGATTTTTCTAGTAACAATGATGAACTAGTTGTAATCCATCCATATTTGCTCACCTGGCTGCTGTTGTAACCAAATGTGACTGTTACATGGTCAGTCGAGGCAGGGAATTAGGTCTTGGAGCGTGGAAAAGTAAAGCTAGATGGTCCAGCAGGAAATTCCACCTCGTTTTAGGTCCCGTTGTCTCCATTAAACAAGCATGGGGGCCCACCTATATCCTTCCCCCACAGCACCACAAACACACACCATCTTCTGTCTCTAGACTCTACTGAGATGCATCATCCTCTGGATCAACAACAGACCAAGGACACTACAGAAAATGACACCAAGTTGCACAGCGAGCTGACAGGTTGCTTGGAAAGGTGACTGTACTGTCTTTCTAAAGTCTCTTTCCGGCTTTCACATGCTTCGTGGCCAAAAACCCGAGTGGGAAGCATGGAGCAAGCCAGGAGTGACTGCATCAGTTCACTCTCAGGCAACTCTGTATGGAAAAATTCTTGCAGGGCACTCACAACAGCCCCCTGCCTGACTCAACTTTTGCCAATCAAAAATGAGGCAGGCATCCCCTTTTGGCAAGTGGCCAGAGGAGGGTGCTCTGCTGTTAGGAGAAGACCCTCCAGGAAGAGAGGAAACAAATAGGGTTCCTCTTTACTTTCCTTCTCCCTTCAAACCTGCAAGTGGAGCCGTTGTGGTGTTTCTCCTTTTTTGTCTCATCCTGTCACTCTCTAGTCTTTGAACAATAGATCCAACAATGGTCTTGTCTAAATGATTTCACAGGCTATTATTCAGACACTCAACTTTTAACATTTCAATTTTGTCATTCTGTTTCCACACAAAAGGTGCACTTCTACAGTATAATGTTCTCAGAATTATGTCAATAAGCAGTAATGGCTTTTAACATTAAGTTGATCATTAACAACTACATTATCAGAGGCATAATCAGTACTTCAGCCTTTTGTGTGATTATGGCACTCTGGAATTTGAAACTAATAGGAGGATGCACTCATAACAACATGTAAAAATATTTACATAGTAATAAAAGGTTAGTGTAAAGCAAACAGTCTGAAACAGTACAATGAATAAAAATATGAACATTTACAAAAGTAGAACTTCTAAAGGAGAACAATAGGTAAGCAATATCACAACAATAACATTCCTCTGTTCATAAAAGTTTTTTATTTTATCTTAAATGTTCTTTGTAGGTAGGGGTCATTTCAGTAGAGCTTTATAAAAAGGGCAGACTCCAAAGTTTGTTTTTTTAGACAGTGAATAACATAGAAAGGGGTTTCTATGCTTTGTTATTGAATCTTCGCAAATTTTCAAGCTATTTGGCAAAGAATGTTGATTGTTAATTTGTTAAGGTTGTGTTACTCTCCTCCCTCCCGTCTCTTACACGGTAAGTCATTCAGATAAGTACTATGTATATTTACCTACAATCCAGTGGTTGCAGCCATGCAGCATTACAATGGCATTCAAGATACAGAAGAACAATCATGGCAGTGATATCAAATTCTAGTCTGGAGAGGAGTCCAAGTCTAAATGAATCATGCCTGACATGTGAATTAGGGTCTTGATTAAAATTGATTAATTATAAAGAGGAAAAATACTTCATCAAAGAATCAAACCAATTATCATATTATCATAAAGAGTAACATACATACTATTCCTATCCTTTGATGAAATGATCAAATTTCCAGAAATCTATCCTTTAAGATATTCCTAAATCCAGAAATAGTACACAAAGTTTATCACATTATTTGTAATAGTGAATATCAAGCCAACTTAAATATGCAAAATAAGAGGGATGATTAAGATACCAGTGACCATGTTTTCACAAATGATGAAAGATGGCTTAGCCATTCCTTGTGGTGTTTACATAAAAAAATTATAAAGGAAATGCTTACAAAATTAAGTGAAAAAACAAAAACAAAAAATTGCGCACAAGCAGGCACATGCGTGTGCGTGCATGTGTGTGTATTATGCACAGTAAAACTGAGGGGAGATGGGCTGGAAGAAGAAAACATGCCAAATAGGGTGGTTTTCTTGGATAGTGGTTTTTCTCTTCTTTTTCTTTCTCTTCTCTGTACTTTTCTCTATTTCCAAGTTTTCCTCAAAAAGATACATTATTTCTACAGTTTAAAAAAGGATGCCTATTTAACGCAGTTGTTCAGTCACTTTAACTGGAAAATACTGAACCAAACAAACATCTAACAAGAATAATGTGCGTCACCCCTGTTTTCATTCTTCCAAACTTTAAAAGGCAGTCATTTGATTTGAAAATACAGAAACTTTGTGTGGATTATGTGTGCCATTTGGGTGACTTCATCCCGGCCCCAGAACTTCCTTACTCCGACTGACCTGATCCACACTGATAAACGGACATCCCTTCCAGGTGTCCCACCTTGCGCCCAGAGAGCTTTCCTTCCACTCACTCTGCTTGGAGTTACCTAATTTCAGTTCACACTTACCTTTTCTGAGCCTGTCTCCCAACATCAATACAAGAGGTTTTACTTAGAAAATGGAAACAGCATACTTTGAGGGAAAGTAGAGGATTTATTGCCTAATTCCAGGAGCTGAGGACACATCTGAGAGAATAAATGTACTCTGATTGTAGGGAAGGAACTTGGCATGCCAAGTGGAGATGCAAGAAGGCATATGGGCAAGAGGGGATTGTTCACCACACACTCACTGCTCCAGGCAAAAAATTCTACTTGCTGACCTTTGTAGAGGTCTCATTGTTTCTGTCCCCCTTTCCAAACACCTCACATATTATTTCTCCCTCCTGGAATACTCTCCCTTATCCTGTCTATTCTTACTCAACCTCTGCCTCTATTTTCTTTCAAATATAGCCCATTTAAAAACAGGACTAATAATACTGCTTTTGATTACAAAGCACACTTCCACAATGTTCAAAAACCACTTCAACTCTGTAATTTTTCTCATTTTTTTTCCACAATCATATAGTGGAAAAATACTGATCTACAGAGGCATTATGCCAAAATTGTATTAATAAACTATGACTAAAGTTCATTCTCTTGGTTATCTTCTTAAAAATTCAAAAATAGGGGAAAATATTTAGAACTATAAAACACAGGGACAGTGAGTATTTTAGTTATATGGCCTCTTCTGAAGTTCTAAGAGTTTGTTATATAAAGGTATATTCAATTTTGTTGTTCTTTTCTGATTTTCAATCAGTATTTCTTTAAAATACTTGGGAGTAAAAAGGGTTTATTTTTTTATATGAAGATAGAATGAATGTACTGAGAAGATCCAAGAACAAATCAATCCAGAGTCCATGAGTAGCCATCCTTGCAGAACACAAGTCAATGAGCAGCAGCCAGTAGTTTCATGAAGAGCAAATCAATTTGTTTGCATATCTTTTTAATCACTTCCTATGATAGAAGAAAAGAGCATGTGCACAAACAGGGAAGTTTTGATATAATTTGTACAGTCTTTAGGAAGCTTCTAGTTTCTGACTATTGCAGTGCTGGTCAGGATTGTTAAGAATCCTGTCATGCCTACCAAAGGTGACCATCTATATTCTCTTGAGTGGCCTAGATTTGCATGAAGACCATGTTTCTTCTGTACTCAGAATCCCACTGGCATATATCATAATTTCTGTCCCTCAGTATGTTTGTCTTGCTTCCATTCCAAGAAGCTATGCAACTGGAAGGCAATTCACTGAATATAATATCCTGAGCTTCTTTCTTTCACGATGCTATTGAACTACAAGTCAGGTGCTATATTGCATGAGATTCACTAGTGCGACAAACAAAAACAGAGCCTCAGGTTACCTCCAAAAAGGCCACTATTGTTACTATTTATCAGTTTATCTATCTACTATTTCTCTATTACTATATAACAAATTACAGCTTCAAACAATAATAAATATTTATTGTATCACAAAGGTTTTGTGGGGCAGATATAGGAGCCACTTGAATGGGTGATTCAAGTTCGAGGACTTTCATGAGGTTGCAGTCAAAACAAGGACTTGAGTCATAACTTGAGTCGTAATCATCGGAAGACTTGACAGCAGTTAAATGATCCACTTCTAAGGTGGGTCACTCACAAAGCTGGCAACTTGGTGCCACTGTTGATAAGAAGTCTCAGTTCCCCTCTATGTGAGGCTTTCCAGAAACTGTTGAACATGGGGCTAGCTCTCCCCAAGAAAGTGATGCAAAAGAAGAAGGTGGAAGCCCTGTGAATTTTATGACATAGCCTGAGAAGCCACAGACCATTGTTTTCACAGAATCGTATTGGTAATACAGGATCAGCCCTACCAGTGTGGACGACGACTCTAAAAGGGCATGATAACAAAAGGCAAAGACCATGGGGGTCATCTAGGTCATTGTTCATGAAGATGTGGAGTCGTTCTTTGACCAGTTTTAATCTGGACCAGCCTACGGCCATTTTGAACTATTCAATCCATGGAAATTATGTTTTGCCAGGGTCCTTTAAAAAGACTGGAAATTTTGATTTCCTGCCTTTTGAAGCCCTGAGCCATAATGTACGAAGCTCAGAGTACCCTGCTGAAAAGGCAGCCATGTGGAAGCGTGTTGAGGTATCAGGCATGTGTGCAAAAGAGGCCATCCTCGTTGATTTTTCAGATGACTCCAGTATCCGTTATTGTTTGGCTGCAGCCATACGGGTAGCACTAATTAAGAATCACGAGCTGAGCCCAACTAACTCATAGAACTATGAGACATTATAATAAATGTATGTCTTTAGCTACTAAATTATAAAACGGTTTGTTGTATAGCAACAGAAAACCAGGATGAAAGTTATGCAAGTTTTTGTTATTCATTGTTGGTACTTTATGTACAACATTTACATCACAACCTAAGTTCCAAGATGGCAGAAAACAGTACCTGGATGTCTGCAATGGCCTCTGTCTGTTTTTTCACATTGCTCTTACCTCCACCTAGTCAGTCTTCAAACAGCAATCAAGTGACCATCATTATAATTTATATCTAAGTCTTTCCTGATACCCAGACCAGGCTAAGTTTGTATTATGTATTATCATTGCAGTCTATACATCTTTTTCATAACATTTATTGGACAGTGTTTTTAATTATAATTTGCATAATTGCTTTTTAAATGCTGGTCTCCCTCACTGCATCCTAATCTCCACAGACAAGGTACATGAAGAACTTATTTACTAGTCTAACCCCAGATTCAAGCACTGTACCTAGCGCAAAGTAGGTATTCGATCAATATTTATTGAATGAATAACTTTCAAAGCATCTGTGCACTTCACTTGATATTGTAATCAAAATTTCTTTCTTTCTGCTTTTAGTTTAACTTTTCAGGCTATTTCCAGTTGCAAAGGAAAAAACAAAATAAATTAATGTTTTAGTTAATTTTTCCTAGGCTTCTAGAAATAAGGTCATGAAAATAGTTACCCAAAATGCAATGTACACTCATATCTTCCCATCTTTGGATTCACTTTGGATTCTCTTGCAAAAAACAGAGATCTGGTGACTCTTTATTGAGTCCAGGTCTTCAAATTCTATCTTGTTCATCAATGTGAAGTAAAAAATAATTCCCCTATTCCCTTTCCTCAGTTCTCTTTTCACTTCTTAAATTTAATATTATTTTTTATTTAAAAAACCTGTTTTCTATATTCTGTGTTGCATATTTATATTTATTAACTTGTTAAGACTAAGAAAAAAAGATTTTCCAACTCCTTCCTTCAGCAACCTTGAAAAATATAAAGCTCTGATTAATGTAATTATACCAATCCTAGAAAATCAAAATCACTACCAAAAACTCTCCAACATTAATAAAAAATGGAGCCAGACAGACTGTTAGGTAAAGCATTTGCTAATAAAGCACAGAAGTGGTTAAACACAAGGACATTTCTCTATATAAGAGACTAAAGGCCCAAATACTCAATAACAAAAATTTTAGCCATATGTGCACTTATGTAGAACAGATTATTAACTATTACCCGCTGTCAATATGAGAAATGAATTACAATAAATCCAAATAATCTTAAATTATTTTTGTGAAATCACAACCACTAGACAGTGATGATCATTCAGTGGAAATACTCGTCAAGACACATGTAATGACAGAAAGTATACACTAAGTTCATTCTGCAGTGTCAGGGGCAAATTCTACAAATGCTTACATTCAAAAACATTTTCAGAGTAATTACGTTTTTTTTGGACAAGACTTTCAGCAATCTTTTTTTTTTTTCTTGCATATGCTTCTAAATCTGTGTTTGGAATCCAAATTTTAAATTTAATTACAAGCAGAAGAATATGTCTACTTAACATCCAATTTAGGCCTAAATTACCCTTAAATTCATAGACATTCATGGAAGTTTAGGGTTGGAAGTTTTTTGAAGTTTATCTGAGTGGTTTTCCAAGTTTAATGTGCATTAGAATCACCTAAAAGACTGCTGGGTTCCACCTTCAGAGTTTCTGAAACAGTGGATTCAGGGTAAGGCCTGAAAATTGCTTCTTTGATGAGTTCCCAGATCATACAAATGTGACTAGTTCAGGGACCATAAATTATTTAGATAAAGAAATAAAGTCCCAGACAACTTGAAAGATTGATCCAATGATCCTGCCACCATTGGTGGCAAAAATGGCAAGAAAGGCAAAGCTAGAATGCAGCTCTTCTAATTCCGGGTAGAGTGAGCCTTTGGTTTGACTTTCCCAGGCCAAGTGATATGCAGTACCACACGAGGTGTTGATGAATAAAACGAAGAAAAAATAAGCCACAGCTGAGGAAAAAAGGGAAGGCTACCTAAATATCCTCTCTCCTTATCGACAAAATTAAAGACAAGCAGGACTGCACCAAAAATTGGGTGGTTCAGGTATTTCTTTGTGGCCACTCCTCCCCTTTTGAAGCTTGTTTCCCTCTGAACATCTAAGGATTTACTTTGTGTTCTTACGTTGCAACATCTTTGTTGATAACTTTTCAGTAATTCCATTATAGCAAATCACAGGGTTGTCAAATCTTCAAGGATCATAAGATCATGAGTTGACAAGGAGCAGATGCACCAAAAGAAGTTTTAAATAACGTGCATTCATTCCCCATGTGGAGCAAAGTAGAATACCTCTTGCTCCATGATAGTAAAAACCAGCCAGGAAGTAACAAAGAATGGAGTTATGCCATGCTATTTACTGTTTCTCCCACTTTTATTCAGTGAAGAATTAAAGAATTTAGAAGAAAGAAAACTCAGATTTTCAAACAAGCTGTTTCTGTTTAAGGGCAGAAGTTTCCGTTAAAATTCAGTATAATTGTGATGTCACTGAACACACTGAAAGCTGCAGGCAAACAGAACATTTTCATTGTAATACCACTACTGTAGGCATATTTGAAACACTATAGCTTCTTCAGACTATAATTATAACTCTTTGTTGCTTCTGTGGTTTCCAAGATAATAGAAGTTGTTCACAAAATTTACACAACACTGATGTGTTGCATATAAAATATAGACAGTCATGTGCAAAATAACCCATTATATATTTTCTCATAGACAGAAACAGCTAAGAAACCTACAGACCATCAAATTATGACTCTAGTGTTTCATTACAAGCAATTAGACTCCAGAACACAAAGGGACAACCAAAATATTTGGTGCACTTTGGTTGATACCATTTAAGGACAGGGCCACAGGTGTTTGAATATGTAGAAAGGAAAAATCCTCATGACTAAAGGATCTTAACTTTTTTGATAATTTAGCCAGAGTTTCAAAGGTGAAACTGGGGAGAAAAGTGAGGAAAGAGATTCAAAATTATGCCCATCCATTCTACAAGCACTGATAGAATAACTACTCTGTGTCAGGCACAGTCCTCATCCTTAATGAAATCAAAACCCAGAAGGAGAGGTGGGCATAAATTGATTCCTTCCCCAAACATTCAATAGTACTGTGAAGATATCGGTACAACCTGTTAGTAATATAGAATACAGTGCTTATGTGTTCAGAGAACTGGGAAATTGTGAAGTTATCACCAATAAATGACACTGAGTGGCTGTAAAATAATTAAAAAGAAATTTCTACATGCAAAAAGACATCACCTGGCAGGAAATAGTTATGAAAGACAGGTTGAGGTCATATCTCTTAGAAATTTATGCTAAGGAATTTGGATACTGTTTCCAGAGAGTAGGAGGCATGGAGAATGTTTGAGGGCTGAAAGGCAGAGATGTTTCTTAGAAAACTCTTCTAGAAAGTGTGCCTAAAACAGGTGAACAAAAAAAATAAAGGACACCTTTTTATAATGCCTGAATGGACTGTTGTAATAATGAAGGACTCACAAGAAACCAATCACAAAGAATCCAAGGAGCCAAAGAGATTCGGGTGGACTTTTGCCCTGGAATGTATACTAATTCCTAGTGGCCTAGAACCTGAATTTTAATGAATCATGCCTTAGTGACAGGACACAAACCTGA
Source organism: Manis javanica (assembly GCF_040802235.1). Classification (NCBI taxonomy): domain Eukaryota; kingdom Metazoa; phylum Chordata; class Mammalia; order Pholidota; family Manidae; genus Manis; species Manis javanica. The sequence continues at coordinate 113,433,579 of NC_133162.1, forward strand.
GGCCAAAGCAGAAATGGGCATCAATACAACAAGGTAAATGGAAGGAAACAATAAAATAACAGCATAAAATATAAAATGTAAACCAAAGCTATAATATCGTGCATCAAAACATCCAAAAGTTAGCTATCTGATGAGACTAATAAGGAACAAATCTCTGACAGGAATAATCAACAAAAAGAGAGACAGAGAGAGAAGAATGCAAAAATGTACAATATGAGGGATGAAAGGTAGACTTAATTAGGGAGGCAGCACATACTAAAAAGATGGTAGGAGAATATTAAATCAAGTTTATTCCATAAATTTAAATGACTCAGCAAAATAGAAAAAGTTCTAGAAAGATTTGTAATCAATGTACAAAGACCTAGAAAATCTGAATCACCTTAGAACCCTCTCAAGGAAATGAAAAAGTGGTTTAACATTTCCTGAAAAGGAAAACACCTCTTTGAAATAGTTCCTTTGATGCATTGTTTCAAACAGTCAAGGAACAGATTATTCCACTCTTTTAGAGGTGACAAAAATAGAAAACAATAGCAAACATATTTGGTGAAACTAGCATATCCTTTATACCAAAGACACACAGAGTCAGCCTGAAACAAAATCATGGGCCAATCTTACATTAAATGTGATATTGACAAACTAAATCTAGGGCAGTATGAAAAAGACAATATACTATTTACCAAATTGTTACTATTCCACAAATATGAAATTGATTCAACATTAGAAAATTATTAAATTACTTCATTATACTAAAAGATTAAAGGAGAAAATCAAAATTACCCCCAATAGATGCAGCAAAAGCATTCAATAAAAATGTAGAAACCATTCAGAATAAAACTCTCAGCAAACTAGGGACAGAAGAAATCTTCTAAACCTAATAAAGAATATCTATAAACCCACCTACAACAACAGTCATAAAGACTATTTTGAAACTCAGAAATGTAACAAAATTGCTTTCTACAACTGCTTCTATTCAGCTTTGTACTGGAGATTCTTACAATAAGACAAGGAATGGGAATAAAAAATCATAAGAAATGAAATGAAAGGAAGAAATACACATATCAAAATTCACAATGTATCTGTCTATATTTTTTAAATCTGAAGACAGATTAATGGTATGTATAAGGAAATTTAATGAAGTAAATATATGCAATGAAAACATAAGATCCCTGGATTCCATATAAGATAAGAATGCATAATTTTTAAATACTATTTATAATAGAATCTAAAAATATAAAGTACCTAAGGGATAAATCCAGCAACATATATGGGACTTTAATGTAGAAATAAATCTAAAACTTTATAGAAAGAAATCTAAAAAAGTCTTAAAAGGCTTAAGTGCAAAGATATACTATGTTCATGGATAAATGGGCTTGCTATCATAAGGCTATTGATTTTTACCAAATTGATTTTTAGATTCAATGTAATTTTCATCAAAACCCCAATCAGGAAAGACTTTCAGATATATATCCTAGATAAATTTTTAAATACATGAACATGAGGAAACATACAAAAACAATTATGGCAACGCTTTTTTGTAACAACAAATCAATCCAAATGTCCACAAATGGTAAATAAAAAAATTAATTGGAATGTATTCTTGAAATGGAATACTGTGCAACAGTGAAACACAAATTTCAGATATATGCATCAACATAAATGGATCTCAAAAACATAATGTGAGAAAAGCAAACCTCAGTACAGTAGTTACCTTTGGGGCAGAGGAAGTGGGGGTTGCAATTAGGCAGGAATTCACAAAAGATAGGCTCTCAAAAACAAAGGTAGTATCTTATTTCTTAGTTGAGTTGTGAGCAGTGATCATTTTATTATTTTTAAATGCCACATATTATATACATTTTTCGAGGATACTATATTTTACCATTTAAAGCACTGCATTCAAGTAAAATAAAAAATATTTTACTTGCAATAAAAAGTAAAAACAAAAAGGAAGACTAAGTAAGAAAATGGATCTAGGCTAAGTTTTAGAAAGACCATTCTGATGGACATAAAGAAGAGACACTAAAAGTTACTACTATCTAGCAGGGAGAAAATGAGGTTCCAACCTGGGCAATGACAATGAAGAGCAGATTTTAAACAGAAACATTTGAGCATATAATTGAACAAGTAGAGAAGAGTATATTAACATGTTTTGTACCTGGCTTATTATTAGGATGGTAAACTTAGGGAAGCTCCATTTGAAGGATGGAAGGTGGAAGAAAAGTAAGCAATGGAAAGATAGAGAGATCCACAAGAGAACAATGTCTCCAAAGCCAAGGGAGGATTAATAAATTTGGAACAGAAAACTTCAATCACTGTAAGGTATGTTCTGAAGTCATCTGCTGCTATGAATAGTAAAAGATTGGTTTTCTAGACCTGAGGAGAATGGAAAGGGTTTGAAATAGCTGCTTTGGGAAATACAATAAGGGAAAAAAATTAAGATAAGAAGACTACTGAAAAGCAATGAGGTCCTAGCTGAGGTTGGATGGCATGAATCTGTTGGAGAGCCAGCTGGCAAATCATGACCTACTCCAGCAACCTTGGTTATTACTGAGTGGTTATCAAGTTTGCAAACACTGTCATGTCTGAAGCATACAGACATAGACATGCAAGCATTCATACACGGTTTGACACACTCTAAGTTTGAGCTACATAATTTGTCAAAGGTTGATCAAAAGTTATAGACTACATCATAGAGGACATTTTGTAAAATCCCTATACAAGGCAATATTTCCATGGATGACTAAGTATTTCCTTCTAGGCACAGCTTCCTCAGGATTCTGGCTGGTCAGAATTTCTGGGAAAACTTCCAAGCGGAAGGTTAGTGGGAGAAAACTAGAGCCCCCATTGTGTTGGTTGGCTCCAACATAACTGATATTCACTCTCTCTCCTTTACTTATTACCTTTTCTCTCCTTTAGTTATTACTCTGGTTGGTCTAGGTAACTTGTCTGGTGGTAGGCCCTCATCTCTGGAAGCTATCTCTATGTCCTTCTCAATCTACAGTTGATCTTCACAAGTACAGGTTGCAATGGGCAGGAGAGACACACATACTCCCCATTATGTAACAGCAGCCCTACCTTTGCATGATAATGGTCAGTCACTCCCGCCAGTATGGCAATTCTCTTTGCTTGCTGACCTGCTATCATAAGGAGAGTCCAAACTGATATGATAGTAGCTGGGACTTTGAGTTAAGTGGTTAACTTAAGGCTTACTAAGGATAGAGGCATCCTTATCTGAAAACCAGGACCTCAACACCTACAAAGCCCAATGTCACACGAATAGGAAGCACAAAGCCACCAGTTGGGTTACTAGCAGTGATGAGGAGGAAGACCACTCCTACTTTCACCCCTCAATTCCCAGAGCCATGCATTTTAGCTATAGAGGCCACAGTACCATATAATGGCCTTGGTTTCAGTTGTACAGTGCATCTTGCAGGATAGCACTCCATTCTTCCAGTGTGCCTTCTCTAAGCCAGCCTCTCAGCTTCACCTATACCTTCAAGAAGCCATTCAGTATGTTCCACAGTCAAATACCAATTTCCACATCCCATGTGCTACAAAGTGGTCCCCTGATCTAAGATACAGGATTGCCTATCAATACACCAGACACCTGATGAACCCTCAGACAGTGGTGCTGACTGAGGACCAGCAAGCAGAAAAGGCAAACCCGTACCTGGAGTATAAGTACATCTCAGTCAAGGTGAGACACTGTGCTTTCTGTAGTAGAAAGGGCCTGAGATGGTCAGTTGCCAGCAAGTAGCTTGTTGGTCACCTCAAGGAATATTACTGCATTAGAATCTGACAATCTTGGTCATGATGGAAAAGTCTAGCTAGGATCACTGAATATCCCACAGTTAGATGCTTACATTATACCAGGGCCCAGAATACTGCCAGAAGTTGCTTTTCAGGTCTCTGCTGCAGATGATCCAGCCTTGCCCCAAAATCTTGGTGGTTTCTTTGTTACTCAATTATTGGGCTTTACCAGAGTTTTGATATGAAGTCTTTCTTGTCCACAGGTACCTCTATCACCATGGAATCAGTGGTGTCATTGGCCCAATGAGCAGGCCTGCTTGCACCAAAGTCCCACTCAGAGCTAGAATCTTTTTCTGTCATCCAAGAAATGGGTTGTAGTAGGATTCCCAAGTACAGGCTATACTACCCCCAAATCTAAAGAGGCCTACCGAACGCATTTCTCTCTTAGTGGTAAGAGCTGAAAGATGTTGTTGGATACTCATCTATCTTGCCTGTAGGAACATGTTCTATGAACCATCCATGTAGATTCTGAAGGGTCAGTCTCTTCTGCCTGCCATTATGGCCTTGTTATGCATCATTGTGTCACCTGGATTCTATCAGTTAATTGCTGCTACCTGCCTTCTGCTCTTAAAAAATCCCACCACCCTTGCTGCTAATAGGGAGCTCAGTTCTCTTACAGCATCTCCCACCATTAGCCCCAGCCTACAGAGGACATTCTACCACTGAGCTTCTTAAAGACCCTGGGTCCCCATTGCCACTACAAACACACTCCTTATTTCCTTGTGAGGAACTTGGCCCTCCAGACCTTTGTGGGGAACTTGGCCAGTTGACAGGTTTTTCAACGTCCTGGGGTAGACTCCTTGTAGCATTCCTCCTCCCCTGAGCCTTGGAATTCTTTCCTCCACAGTTTCTTCTACAGGACTCCATGGATATTCCACAACTTCTGCTTCATTTACTGCACCCAGCTTCTAAAACAATCCCAGCAGCATGTTAGAACTGTTCACAGGCCCGTGCCACGGTGTTAAATCCTGAGTCATGGTGGAAGGACTCTTATCAACAAATTCTCCCTGACCAGCTGTATCTCCCCTCCACCTGATGCAACACCCTGACGGCCCATTTCTAGGCATACTCTCCTGGTTCTTTCTGGAATATGCTAACCGAGTCCTGCAAATCTCTATCATTTTTCTAGGTATCTTTCACTGAGATGTGCCATAGTTATAGACCTGTGGCCAAGAGGGGAAATGAGGGGAGACTTGAGAAGGAAAAACATTGTTTTACAGAGATCTGTATTGTTTGAGGTCTTTGCATGATCTTCAGGCAAGAGGAGAAAACATCTGCCAGCAAGGAGTAAGCCACCACAGAACCAGAGGTTTTAGGGGAATTGGTAAATTCAAGGTTCTAAAGCACATTTACCCAGAACCCCCTGCCCAGATCTCAGGATCACATTTGCTTTTTATCAGGGCCTAACTTTGACACAAGACTTATCTAGTCTAAGAATTCAGCCTTCTCTGAAATTCAGCTACTTTTACAAATAAATATAAGATGACCAACACTTGTATGTTTGCAAGCTATGTCTGTCCTTCAACTACAGAAGAGGCGATCCTCAATGATGACAAGACGACCTTCCGACTAACACTTGGCTTTAAATTGTTAATTAATAGTCTAAGCCTGTCACTTTCTCTCTTCATTTTCTTCTCTTTGAATCTATGGCACTTAGCAACAGTTGTCCAGTCCCACAGTCCTTACAGTTACTATAGTTCCTAATATCTCTCAAACACCTGAGTCGAGGCACAAGTTATTACATTCCTTCCCCTGTGCTCCATTCCAGTTCATCACAGATGAAAGTCTTAGCAATGCCACTGGCCCACTAGAACTGGGATGATCGGTATCTCCTCAGCACCAGTGATGGGGTACACATTGCCTGCCATCTAGCCACTAAGGAATCCAACTTCAGAACTCCATCCTTACCGTTGCTTCCTAAGACCACTTCTTTCCCCTGTCTTAGGGTAGGTTCCCTAGAAACAGTATAAGAAAGGGGTTTTTGTTCAGCCTATTTATTGAGTGAGTGCTCTCAAAAGATGGGACCGAGGGAGGAAGGGCAGCACGAGGGAAGGAACTAAGGAAGGATGTGGTTTTGGCGTTAGTCTGTTCCCATAAAAACTCTGGAGGACATATTATACTACAGAGTTGGTCACAGCCTGAGGCAAAAGGACTACATTTGCTATCCCTGTCTGTCATTTCCTATAGTCCGTCCCAGGCAGACAGAGTTGGAGGTGCACAGATAACCTTTCTGAGTGAGGCACTTCCTGGGTGGGAGCAGTTCTACAGAGAAGGCGGCAGCTATGAATGGCTATCACCCTACCCTACAGCAACTAGAAAACAGACACATCACAGCATACAAGAGATCAAATAGCATGGCACCAATGGCATCCACTACACTACTGTTTCTTCAGATATCGGTATTATAAATATATAAATTATGGTAGCACAGAAGAGCAATTCCATGAGATCAAGCCATAAATTTAAAGCCATGCTGTGGCATACTGGAGCTGGCTCCTGTTAACCCACAGGAGTTGACTGTTCCCAACTCAGCGTTCCATGACATCATGTTGTTAGCTTGAAATTGTCTATGGTAGAAGTATTTATACCAAGGAAAATGGCAAAAGCTACACACCAGGTCCTTTTATCTAGCAGAAGAGAGAGATGGTTAAGTTGTTAGATATCTGCCAGCACACCACTGAAGCGGTGTAAAATAAGACTTGTTATTCCTGATTTTAAGTATGAGAAAAGTAAGCTAAGAAAGAGCAGTTGAGTGACAGATTCACGATTAAAACCTGTTTCTATCTGGCTTCATTGTAATGAGAATATTAGGTTTAGTTTAACATACATTAATTGACAACCATGTGCCAAACACTGTAGGCATCATGAAGACACATTCTCAGTCCACAAAGGAAATGGAATCAGTGTTCAATATTTGGGAAACCAAGAATCTTGGGGATTTGATTGAATTGCTTCTAGCTACTTTCATATCTTTGGGATTTTAGTTATGTTCTAAAGATTTTTCCCTTTTAAATTTGTGAAACGAAAATTTAAAAAATATCTAATCTGAATGCCTCAGTTCAGGAGATATGTATGCAAGAGTACTTTGAAATGTACACAGCTTAAGACAAATGAATGACTTATTAATAAGAAAATTAATAGTGATGGTATCAGTCCCTTTACAAAGGCTGAAGCAACAGGTCCCTTAGAATGAAGATGAGGGGAACTCCAACATATTCTTCTTAAATTGAGTCAGGGCCACTTTTTGTTGTGGTATTTCAATTGAGTTGAAACAACTTTTTTGGATTTTGATTTTAAGAAGTGATTTTTTTGAATGTGATCAAAATTCTTCTAGCCCTGGAAAAAAGAGCAGCATTTCTCTCTCCTAACAGCTGATTCCATAATGTCTTCAGAGCCAGAACTAGAGGTGTTCTAAAAGAAGCATCCAAAATTCAGGAGCACCAAGCTGCCTGTATATACTTTCAGGGAAAGGTGATGAGTTTAGTGGCCTCATTTCTTTGGATGTTTGGTGTTGGTGGTTTACCAGTTTCAAGACTCTTATTTCGAATCTTCCTTTCTGTTCTTTCTTTATATCACATCTTTGTCTATAACTTGCTCCTCCTGTGTCCCAGGAACTCCACTTCATTTTCCATCCTAGCTACACTGGCTTGCTCCTCTTGTCACTGTTTCTGACACAGTGCATTCTGCTCACAGTGTCATTGGCCTCCAGTACCACAAACGTTACTGGCTTTAGAAAGCAAGGATACCCTGATGGGAGGAAGAATTCAAAGATGGCTTTCTATGCCACATGAAAGGTTTAAGGTCATAACGCTGGCAAATGCACCCCATCTGAGCACCTAATTGATTCTTTGACAAACCAGTCCATCTGCCTGTATAAACCTTCATACACACACACACCCATGTACATATCCACACACACAGCATATATGATTATCTATCATTTTCTTAAATGAACATACAAGAAGCAACAGTACTCTTCAAAGGGTTTGTTCTTTCTGGTTAAAGTTTTGTACCATTGCTGTTAGGGAAGGTAGTATATATACGAAAGACAGAGACAGAAAGACAGAGACAGAAAACTCACTTGCTCCAAGAATTTGCTGAACGATTTCGTATTGCTGAATTCCACCCATTAACACATGTATTTAGATCCTAACAATGACTGACAGGCATTTGGAAAGCAAAAGCAAAAGCTGACCTGCAGACAGTGCAAACTCGCCATGTGCTTGCTGTCACCATTAACAGTCTGTAGACCGTTCTCGTTTATGCTTCAGCCTGGCTAACCTGATATATTTTACAGAAAGTGAATACCTGTTTCTTTTTCAAACAAGGCATTCATTTTATGTTTTCATTATTACTCATAAGTATGACAATGTAATAAGTGATCAAGGGCAAATCTCAGTTTGAAGAGGAAAGGATGGGTTTTTGTCCCCTAGAAACTATAAGAAATGTTTCTACCTAAATGATTGCATCACTGAGAAAGTTCCTTAGCAATATTTATCAGGTGCAATTTCAGAGAGAAAAATCATTTCCTTCAACATAGCCTAATGGAATTTTTAAGGGGAACTTATTAGTGCTTAGAAATCACTACAGTTTAAACAAATGGCTAAAAATACCCATTTTTTGACCTGTCTACTTTTTTGCCTTTTTAAAAAGAATTTTGTTACTCTCTCATGTGTTTAAGCACCAAATATTCCATTAATTAGCTGTCCTGTCCTTTTCTTTCTTGAAACTTCATTTCTTAGGCATTATTGCAGATAGAAGGGATTTTTTGATGGAAGGGAAAAGAGGAAGAAGTTAATATTGGTTGTTTTAAAATTTGACACAAGTACAAACCTATTCATCCTTTCATCTTCATGTATTTAAGGCTAGGTCTTCAACTTTCCCAGTTTTAATCAGATATTCCAGATGGTCATGCTTATAGTAAAAATGTTATCAAAGCCTGAGTAAATAAAATAATGAAGAGATTTACTAATTAATTTTTAAATATTCTAGATTCTGAGCAAGGGCTAGAGATTGTTATACAACCTTTGTCCCTTCTGCTTACAACACAGCGGTTGGTGTGTGGAAATACTCAATAAATGAACTTTTATTAGTTAGCTACAACAGTTATTTATAAGTTATAATATATGTTCTGCTTCTAAAGTTGCCACATTGATGTCAAAATATTCTAAAACGAGTCAACCAACCATCTAAAACATGTATAACCATTAATTATTTTAAAATAAAATGTTTTGTTGCTTGCATTTTAACTAACTTTACTTTTCAAATCTCTCTTCCGAGGACTCTTAAGGCATGAATCATGAAAATAATAAATAACTTGCAGTGAGTCACAGACGTTAAACAGGAAACTAGAATAAAAAGGGTTTAATCTTAGGCCTGTGCTTGTTGTCGCTCCAAAGGACGAAGCCCTTGGCAGTATTACAAAGATGGTATGCAGCTCGCCCACCAACATCTACCTGGCTTGTCCCTGCAGGCTGTCCTTTTCCTTTCAATTCTTGCAGAGACGAAGAGGGGAATGGTGCTTCACGTGGGGCATCCGGAAACCTCTGGGTTCCTCTGCAGAAGCCACGCCCTGGGCAGCTGGCAGCTGTCCGCAGGGAGCTTTGCCACACTGCAAGTTTCCTCGGGCAGCAGATGCCCTGTAGCTGCTGTGCAGGTCTGCAGCCCCATCAAGACCACTTGTACAACGTATTTAATGTGCTGGCAATGTTTCTGTTACCACTTGGGAAAGATTTCCTTAATTCAATTTTTCTCCCAATCCCTGTGTTGCGATCAGTGGGTTGATCATATGAAATGAATGCAGCCTCCTACTGCAAAACTTTTCCTTCAAAAATGTAAAGGAATAAACCCGAGCCCTCCCACTTCTCTCCTCCTACCCCCAACGTCCCCCATGTGATTCAGGAAAATGCCTTCACCTTCCACATCACAATGATTCAACTTTGGTCCTTAAAAATCGAATGTCTCCAAAGAGCAATTTCACTGAACCACTACACAGAAAAGTTAAACAATGAACTGTTAAATCGCTCACCCTTCTGCACTACTATGACGCGCAAAACTTCAGTGCGCCCCTACCACCACGTGAAACTGTGGGTGCAAACTCTTGGGACATTATCTAGGAGGCATTCTGACTTTTTCGGCTGTTGAAGTGATACTTACAGTACCATTGTGTCTGTTTAGTTTAAAAATGAGGTTGATAACGATAATGCTTTTCCATACGATGATCTTCTCCTTTTTAATGATACCCTTAGTTTCCCTACATAAATGACTAAATCCTTACAGAATCCCGGTCTTGATTAGCACTCCTGCTAGTAAAATTTCACAAACTAAATCAGCACCAGCTGTAGCAAGAGAGAAAGAAAAAGGCAAGTGTAAATGTTCCATATGCCCCACCAAATTGGCATCTGTGTCAGTAACCCTTTTTTTTAAAACTATTGTATACATACATTCTCTTCAGTGTTTTGTTCACAGACTACTGCTAACAAAATATCTCTGTCGGCGTATCAAGGGACGAGCCGGTCCTTGATGTCATTCAACTGCAAGAAATAGTCCTGCTTCTCTGTGGTCACAGACACACCTGAATATCCTATGTATAGCAGTTGCTTCCTTTATTTTGACATCGGTTCTCTTTAATGTGACACTACAGGGCTCATATAAAGAAAGGTCCTTTGTAGCCAGAGTCTGATTGGTTAGCAACACCAGACAATGTCAGCGAGACAGTAAAATTAGTTTGGTCACCTGGAAATTATCTGAGACTAGGTTCCACACAAATAGCCTGGGATGCAGTGGAGGTGGAAAGCATGAGTCATCACTCTCTTCTCGTCATCCACATTTTCTTCAGATTCTGAGGTGTCTCTCCATAGACAGAGGTAGAGGTAGAGACAGTGAGAGATAGAGATAGAGACAGAGATAGAGATGATAGAGTTGATAGAGTTAGACATAGAGAAAGAGATGACAGATATATCTGAAATGGTCCCAACCATATATCAACATATATCTGTATTAACAATACATTATACTACTTTAGGAGATTTTCAATAGTTCAACATCAAGACCCTATTCACTATCTGAAATCCAGTAAGTATAGTTCTTCAGGAACATATTCAAACCAGTAATATGAATCCTACAATAGCCATCAGCAAGCTACAAGCATACTATGTTAATTAAATGGTCTGCGCACAAGCAGCGTTAGTTGGATGTGTCCCAGACAGCTGTCTCACAGGGGGAAAGTATGTTTAAGTATTTTCTTCTCTCATGCAACATGGTTATCTTGCTGATGGCCAGCATATATGGAAAAGAGACATGACCACTGCTTTCTTTGTGACACCCACTGATTCCTGCTCACACACTCTCACAAGTGGTGATAACTTTGTGTTACTCTTTTTTCACGTCTGCTTCTCTTGATCTGACTATAAACTCCTTGATAGTTGAAATAGTCTCTACACTGCCCAATATCTACTCTCAGAATATTGGGGTTTCATAGATGCCCAGTAAATGTTTGCCCACATCAAAATGGTTAAGAAGTGCTAGACATTTTTGTCAAACCTAAATGAACTAATTGATAAGTGAACAACTTATCAACTAGGCACAAATGACCCAACTAAAGAAGAACAAGGGGAACTGGATGACATTTTCCTTTAGTTCTCTTAAGTTTTCCTACTAAATAAACACCTTTCCATCAAGTGTTGTCATAGTGCTACTGAGATTTAGTAAACATTACACTTGATAACACTTCTATATCACAGGTAAAAATCAAAAGACATTTTGGTTACACATGTAAAAATTTCTTGGATTTTAAGATCCAATTCACCTGAGTGTTCTGTGAATCATTTAGAGAAGGGCATGTGGGAAAATCTATAATTGTAGTATATTTTGCAAAATGTTTTTTTTGAAATATGAAAATTCATTCTCTTAAAAATATGTAGCTTTCCTTAAAGACAATGGCTTGTCTCCCTAAAACTGTGAGCACTCCAGCTAAGCTGCTAGCCTTCTCTCAGGAGAGCTGTGATAGGCATTCCCATACAGAGAGGTTTAGATGAGACAGTCCAAGGTTTACACACATGAAATTCATCTACACTTAGCAACCCCAGGTTGATTCTGCAGCTGTGATAACGATTATACTGAACTGATTCTTAAAACATTTGGTCATATTATAGTTGACAGCAGCAGAGGTAAATTTGTATTTCTTCTGTATACTCCTGAAAAGTAAGCACAGTCGTTTTTATTTCAATATTCCCAAATATCAGCAGAGCGATGTAAAATATATATTTTTAAATAACTATTGAATCACAAATTTTCTTGAACAACAGATTTCTTATTTGGTTGCCTAATTTCTTTTCAGTCCTAGATCTGTAATTCACATTCTTATTTTATTCAATACAGTTGTGGGGATAATAAATTACACACTGATGTGGGATTTCCCCAGATGACAGGCAAGTATAAAAATGAACCTGGGGAGCCAGTCGTTTAAGGAGTCCTTTCCAAGAACACTGTGTGTATGCGGTGCTACTATACTTCCCGGTGTGGAGGCATCAACCCAAAGCAATGGAAACAATAGCTGATGCAAGCCAAGCCAAGATGTCACCAAGCAGGCCTTCAGATTGCCGTATACCTGTGTCCAGTCATTGAACATCAACTTCAGTGATTGCACTGAGAAGATGCCATGTGATTATAATATCAAAATAATTAGGCAGTGGACAATATTCTGCCTTCTTTTCACGAGGCAGAGAAGAGAGAATTTATGCAAAGCCTATAAAAAGCTTACGGAAAGTGATCATGTTTAGGAGACAAAGTTCAGGAAGTGGAGACATGGAATTTTCCTTCATATTCCAAGGTGATATTTGGACTAATATTGTTCACGTGTATTGGAGGCTGATGGTCACCAGTTGTCATTGCCTTTCATAATTCCCCAGGTTCTCCTCCCCAAAAGCTCCCTCATTCTCTAGAAAGGCATGCCAGGGTGCTTTGCATATGGTGGCTGCTTCTTAAAAGGCCACAGCCAGGTCACACACTATTTAAAGCACTACTTTATTTAAGACAACTTTCGAGTGTTTCTTCTCCCTTTGCTATCTATGATTGCCCCATTTCTGTTTGCCATAGAACAGCTGTGTCGATATCCAGCATTTATCCGTTCTCCACATGCATCCAGCCCAGAGGGATTGTTAAGCAGATCATTGTTTTAATTCTGGCTACATTCCAGGTCCCCATTATTAGTGATCCTGCCTTAACATTTACTGTTCAGTTTGGCTCACAGGTGACGTTGATTAAATTGGATATGCCATCTGGGTGGTGGGGGAGGTTTGTCTGGTAGGCACATTCGAGGCTGAGTGCACCCACCATTTCACCTTGGTCTGAAGCTTTCTGCCATCTTCATTGGCATTCTGGACATGGGTTTGTGCAACCTGGGCTTGACTTGGCTTACTCATTTCATAGCTGTGTGAAATTGGGCAATCTACTTAACTATTCAGAGTTTTGGTTTCCTAATGAATAAAACAGAATAATCATTAATTCATTTGTTCACTTAGCTCCTTGTTAATTTTTTAACATTTATTAGGGAGCCCCTTTGTGCCTGATACCATGCTAGGTATAGAGAAATCAGAGGTAAGTAAGTAATCAAAACAGTGGAGAGAAGACATGCCTTAGAAAGATCACAACACTATATGTACAATTCACAAGACATCTCCTTGTACTAACAGATATGACCAAAGATCTATGGGGCCTGGAGGACATAGCAACAAAATCTACCCCCAGGATCCCTCAAGGACATGATCATTGAGCTGAATCCCAAAGATCAAGGGCTCCAAACTTAGCTTTTGTGCATCTCATCAATTAAAATGTGTGTGTGTCGGGTAACACATAACAATTTTATCCCTATCTATTGGGGAAAAACATCAAACATGTACAAATTACTTATTTTTTATTTCATCAGCTAATTTAAATAAGCAAAGTAAAGTTATTATGCATGTGCTACATACCACATGGGATTGTTTTGAGAATCAAATGGCATGAAGTGTGAACAAACACCTTTTAAGGTGCTGGAGAAAGCTTTCTGAAACGTGTGTGTGATGTTGCCTGCCCTGTCTATCCTAAGAGGCTGTAACAAGACTGAACTAGCAAATAAATTTGAAAGAATGTTGGAAATGTAAAGCACAGATAATAAGAACAGCAACAGCTAACACTTACTTTGCTCGTACAACATACTAGGCACCATTCTAAATGTTTTACACATATTAGCTCATTTATCCTCACAACAACCAATATGGTGGGGTTCTAGAGGTGAGCCACATGAACATGTCAGTATTGGACCATTTCTGACCTACAAATATGACAATTTCATATAGGTCAGCCTATTATTACTTTATCATCTTACAGAAGAAAGAATGAGACACAGTGAATTTGTCCAAGATCATATAAACTGCATATTAGATAAATTAACATTATGCATATTGTTCTACAAGCTGCATTCTTCACTTTACATTCTATTGTGGGCAGCTCTTCATGCCACAATGGTCTACTTTACCTGTTTCAAAGGTTATGAAGTATTCTATTATATAAATACATCACAGTTTTTTTAAACCAATCATTTAATGATGAATATTGCTATTAAAAACAAGGCTACAATTGATATCATTGTATGTAAATGTCCATTTGTATCTTTAGAGACAAGTGATAAAAGCACAATTACTGAGTCAAAGTGTAGACATATTTTTACCTTTGATACATATTACTAGTGGCACTACAGAAAATTTATCACAGCATACACTCCTATCAACAATATATGATAATGCTCACTTCCTAACACTTACCATCATCTAATAAGAGGCACAGAATCTATCAGCATGTCTGTGAACTCTAGACTCTAGATACCAGATCTGTACAGTGCCATCCTCACTGGTAACTGAAGCTGAGTCAGATAAAATGGAGTAACTCTGACCTAAGTGAACACAGCTCCAGAAATGGCCACCTGTATGGGTGTATGATCGAACATAGTTACTGGGGCAAGCGTATGACCTTACACAGGGGCTTTAACATTTTCAACAAGACTGGACCCTATCTGACATAGACAGATGGATACAGAAATGTAATATTTAGAAATACAGTGTAAGCCAGTGGTAAGTATAGGACACACACCCCTCCACTACACGTTCTCTAGTCCTTGGCAGACAAAGATAATTCCCAAGATCTCAGGTTCTGCTTCTGAGTAGTGTCTCAGCAGCCACTACAGACAATTAGAGTAGACACATCAGATACAACCTATTTGCAATCCCTTAGCTACACAGTGTTTTTTCCAGACAAATGGCAACCGGAAGATACAGAATTCTCATCAGGATGTATTTTAAGGGAGAGAGGTTAAGTGCAGGTGGTGCCTGATCAAGACTTTTAAATCTATTTTTTGAAAAGTGCTTTCCAGTGTTCAAAAGTACCAAAGATGGGACTAGGTCAATGCTTAAAGTCCTGTTGTGATATGTGGGTGTATGTTGTGGAAAATAATAAGTAATAGTTGATTCAGAAAGATTCTGGTCAGAAGCTTGCTGGTGATGGAGATAAAAGATAACCAGGATAGCAACTCTGTTCATTGGATTCCTTAAAATAATTAATAGTTTATTTTTGTCTGGCATGTCTTCAATAGTATATTTATTTCAGAAGATAAAACACAAGTCTGCTGGCTCAAATTTTTAAATTTGTCCTTGATATTATACTAATAAGGACCAAGGACTGTCCATATCCATTTCCATAAGGTAATGCTAACCGCTGTAACAAACCCCCAAATCTCAATGGATTAAGATACTAAAACTTACTGCTTGCTTCCAAAAAAATGTCAAAGAGTTTTTCTGGATGCCTCTTTCAAGTGGTGACAGTGGGGTCCAGGCTATTTGTATCATATAACTTCAACACATGGCCTTCATTGTTATTTCCAAAGGACAAGAAAAATAATGAAGGAGCACACAGACAGTTTTCTGGCCAGTCCTGGAAGTGTTGTACATTACTTCCAAACATTCCAGTTTTTGGCTGGGACCTAATCACATGGCCAAAGCTAAAGGAGGCTGGATAACGGAGTCTCCTGCTGTGCCCAGAAGGAGGAAATGGGATTGGTGAGCAACCAGCCAGCTAGTCTCTGCCACAGGTGCAAAACCAGACCTGGAAATAGTATTATTCTATGTAAATCTAGCAGCAATATTCATTTTTTTTTAATTTAGAGGGAAGACTACGTTGTTATATTTCAATATAACAAATTTCAATATACAAAATAATATTTTGATATATTTCTGGTTTTTTATACCACAGAATTCTTTCTTGGGGATGATCTGATATCATGAATATGACTGAATTCACAGATTGTTAATTCAAGAACTGGAAGTGACCTCAAGAAGACTCCTTCGCTGAATTCACCTCTTCAAGCAGGTAATGTTCCCTCCCTGACCCTCAACCTTTTTTAACCACCGAGAATTCCTTTAATTATTTTTTCCAAAGACTGTATGTTTAGAAATAATTTGTCTACCAAACCACATTTACTGAGCAATGGCATTCATTTTTCTCATGTGTTTTTAATCAGAAACATGCAAAACTGCAAATCAGAAGTTCTGAGCCGAATGTGGGGACCAGTCTTACGCTGAGCTGACGTAAAGCCAAAAAAGATGCAAAGAAACCTGGAATTCTAGGGAGCTTGTGTGTAATTTCAATTTTACGGACTGAATTGTATCCCCCATCAGCCCTACAATTCATATGTTGAAGCTCTTATACCCAATGCGACTGTATTAGGAGATAGGGCCTTCCAGAAGATAACTAAGGTTAACTGAGGTAATGAGGGTAGAGCCCTAATCCAGCAGAAGGGGTATTCTTATAAGAAGGGGAAGTGTCGCTAGCAATTTCCTCTCTGTTCACACACAGAAGAAAGTCCCTGTGGTGATACAGCCAAAAGGTGTCCTCCCCAAGCCAGACAAACAGCTTTCAGCAGAAACCAACCCTGCTGACTCCTTGATCTTGGCCTTCCAGTCTCCAGAACTGTGAAAAGATAAATTTCTACTTTTTAAGCCACTCCGTGGAATTTGTTATGGCAACCGGAGCAGACTAAGACACTCACTTAAAGGTACATCTTTAAAATATGAAAACAGACTTCCAATGCATACTCTGTCCTAGTCGGTAGTGAGTAGAAACAACTGTATTATCCACCTCTTGTCCATATTCATATCCATAAACTTTGCTTGTGAAGGGTTATGTCTTCTCAAATCTCTTTTCTGCTAGGTGTGACTGTCAAACGCCTTGCATCAGAAAGCCCCAGCTGGAAGAATGAACTTCATAAACATGTAATTATATAAGATCTGTTGTTTGTTTGTTCCTTCTTTAATGTACTTTCCCACCTATTGGAGGGTCAAGTGCTGTCTTTAATAGTCTCTTGGGCGACTTTTGTGTAAAATCATATATGTACATTAAAGGATGCTGAAACTGTGCAGAGGATGGGATAAAGGACTCATGACAATTAAATGAAACACTTAGATCCACCACCGCCAAATCACTTCCCATCCCTCCTCAAGGCAAGAGTCAGTTCATACGGGTACAGGAGAAGTTACTGAGGCAAAACGCCAGGGTCATTTCTTTAAAAAGCTTGGAACTATAGGTTGTGAAGAGGAGCTAGCCATCAGTGTCTGGTGTTATGACCTCTTGCAGACCCTTCCAGGTATGACTTTCATACGCTACTTCAAGCACCTGCTTCCTGGTGACCACCACTGGCTTAAAGAATGGGAACACTGTTAGAAAGCAAGATTTAGCCTCCCCATTTTAATAATAAATACAAACACACACTTACCCAGTACGTTTTACGCCTGCCTGCAACAAAAACAGCTGAACAGATTGTGATGAAATTCAGAGACTGACAGTCTGACAAAAAAATCCCTTTTTGTCTAAAATCTGGCTTCCATAGGTTTTTGCAAATCTAAATATTTGATTTTGCACTGGAAGAGGAGCCAGTCTTATGTACAATTTATAAAATAAATGTGTAGATACATGTTTTAAAATCTCCAAATTTTGTCAACACATACTGTCCAACTTTAAAGACTTTTCTCCCCCATTTTTTTTTCCCCATGACTTGGGTATATTTTCCTCCTGCCTTTTAAGGCTTTGACTATGCTTGTCTAATAAGAACTTTCCTGCAAAGCAGTGTTTTAATAGTGATTTAACAGTAGTTTCAGTGTCAAATTGCCCTTTCCACAGCAGGGAGTTTTAAGCCTTGCTATATTATACTTCCAAGATACTCAGGAGCTGGAGTTGGGAGATATAATATTTTCTTTCAAGTTTGCCTTTCACTACACACTGGGATGCAAACAATTTCAGTTACTGAGCAATCAAACAATTCGATCACACAGCAACCAGGGCTAAATATTGTACCAAATTTGCTACGTACATCTTCGTGATACTGGCTTCATGAAGTTAGGTGAATGCAGACTAGAATCAATGTAAAACTCCTTGTCTAAACAGGACATCTGAACTTTGACATATTTTGCTTATTGCCTCAAAATTCCCCTTTGGCAAGTCATAATTACAATAAAAATAAGTTAATGGAAAACTTAAAGGTATTTCTGATAGACTCACATATATGTTAAAGGCACGCATACAAGAGTTATATATGACGAGACTGTATACACATGTGAGGTTCTAGGTTAAAATAGATACATTTTATTACATTTTGCTCCTATGCACATAATTTTATTGACTTCATAGTTTATATATAAAAGCAATTCAGCTGCATTAATGTTATTTCTTTAAGGGATTTCTTAATCATTTCATATCTGTAGAGTTGGATCTTCTCTTTCTGTAAGTTTTCCAACGTTTGTGCATAATTCTTCCCTTTCTTATTAATAGTTCAGAGAAAGAGAGAACAATAAACTGCTGAGGAGGCATTACACCATGAGCAAGAAGTACAATGCTAAAGTGCATGTAGGCAGTCAGTACAAGCATCACCAGCCTCCGTGAAAGAGCCTATAGAGCAAGGTACACTCACCCAGGTATCCTGCAGTTCTGAAGAGCTACCAAGGTACTTTTTTGTTTCATTTATAGCCATTTGGATATTGTCCTACCATTTAAATAAGAATGTTGATTACTTTAACAGTCATTAATTTACAGCCCCATCTAGAGCAACCTCTATGTTAAAGGAAAACTGAGGGGTATCAGGAAGGTGTTGGTGATCTTCTAGACCTCTAAAGGTGCAGCGAGAAGGAACAGAGATTCTGATTTATAGTAGGTGCTGCTAACAGGATTTCCTTGAGGGCAGCAGCCCTGGCTCATCAGGAGGCCCAGCTCTGCTCCAGGCACCAGCCTGCATCCCTGCCTTCAACGGGGCAACAGTTCCAGAGTCATGAGCACGGAATAAGGGATGCGGAAGAATAAACACTAACTTGTTAACTGGCAGTTATGCCTGGGAACTGGGAGTCTGAATAATTTTTATATTTTTCTTTCTGCATACTTACATTTTTCTAACATAAAAATGAGCAGGTATGAATTGTATCATCAAAAAAGCATGTAATGGAAACAACCAAGGTGCCCTTTGGTAGGTGAATAAACTGTGGTCCATCCATGCCATGGAATATTATTCAGCACTAAAAACAAATGAGCTATTAAGCCATGAAAAGATATGAAGGAAACTTCCATGCACACTGGTAAGTGAAAGAAGCCAGTCTGAAAGGGCTACAAACTGTACAATTCCAGCTGAATGACTTTCTGGAAAAGGCAAAAGTACAGAGACAGTGAAAATCAGTGGTTGCCAGGGACTAAGGGGGAGAGAGGGATGAATGAGCAGAGCACAGGGGATTTTTAGGAAAGTCAAATTATATGATACTATACGTATATGATAGTGTACAATCATTTAATGATGTGTGATACTATAATAGTGGGTATAGACATTACACATTTGCCCAGACCTATACAATGTACAACACCAAGAGTGACCTCTATGGATTTTGGGCGATTGTGATGTGTCAATGTAGGCTGTAACAAATGTGCACCTCTGGGGGGTGGGGGGGTGTTGATAATGGGGAAGGCTGTGCGTGTCTGGGCACAGGGGTTATATGGGAACACTCTGTACCTTCCTTTGCAGTTTGCTGATACCTAAAAGTACTCAAAAAAGTGAAGTCATTCAATACAAAAGGTAAAAAAAATCCCTAAAAGTCAGACTAAGAATGAAGAAATTTGTGCTTTGGAGAATATGTATTATTGTGTCCTATCTCTTGTATCTATCTACTCAGCATAGACCAGGTTGTTATCCTCTGCAATGCTGTGAAAAGAAAAGGTCAACTAAATGTGCTTAAACAACTCAAGAGGGTGAAAAAGGTAAATGCTCAAAGTAGTCAACCACATGCCACTCAATGTGTATGCAGAAAAGTGTATGATTGTAAAAGTAAATATCATTCAGGCCATATTTGGAAGAACTACAAAGATGCACAGAAAAGTCACCCTTCCAAATGAAGTTTCACAAATTAAGTCATTGACCCGCTTTGAGTTGAACACCAAACAAGGTGCCTGCCCCTTCTTATAAAGTAATGAATATTCTTGCAACGGCAAGGGAGCAAGGGCTGCTGTTTGATGCTGATGACATTGAAAATTTAGGAGAACGGAAGCCCATCATTTTTCATTTGTATGCAAATTTGTCTGTTCCAGAAATTAACCCCCAGACCCCACGTCAGTTTTCATCTCCAGGAATTTTTTTTTGCCAGCACCACACGGTGTTGTCTTGTCACTATCCTGAGGTCACCAGGCTTTCCCAGTTTAAAAATAACCACTACCCTCCAGTCATAATGGTGCTTTGTTTACCCTCATTACTGGAGGATAAAGAGCGCTAGGAGAGGCCTGTTGTAAGATGCACATCTCTCAGGGCTGTCCCTGAGTGCCAGAAGCATTGAAATGCAAACTGCAGGCTACTTTGGCCAAACGGCTCTCATTGACCACGGCTTCCAGTCTTAAGGTGAACCCTGGACAATAGACCAATCCTATTACCCTTCTTTTCAGCCAGATCTTCAACTGTTAAAAAGTTCCTTTGTTACTTCCCACCTTAGACAAATGTCACCATCTACATGTGAAGGGGAGAGAGGTGATTGAGGGTTTTAATTGATGTGGATTTAATTATGCTTATTGAGACAGCTGTAAAGCATTTCAGTATAGCTGCATAATGGCGCTGAGCAAATACAGGTGCCCTTCGCTGTAGGGGCTTAATTTTTAACTTAGGTAGCTCTAAAAGAGAAAGAGTCAAAAGCTCGGGCAATTTAAGGTTTGTAGAGGAAGGTCTAGTCTATCTGAAATATTTACCAGGCACTACTTCGAAACACTCATTCTTGATTGAAAACTCCAAGCCTGTCTCTAATTAGAAAAGACAATTTTAAGTGATGGATTTATCAAGAGATGTTTCAAGATAACACTAAACAAGAATCTGAGGATTAAAAATAACCTTTATTTCCATCTCTAAAAATAATCAGTGATAACATTTTATATCAACTATACTTCAATAAAAAAAGAAAGCTAAGAGCTGTATCAACCAAAAAATTAATAATTATCAATGAACATGATAATAAAAATTAGCAAAAAAAAAATTTCTTCAAGGAATCAGGGCTTCTGGTTTTGACAAGGTGAGTTCACCTCACCATATATCTGACCTGACATTCATTCCTCTGTTAGCAACATGGAGACATGACAGTGTCATCCGGGGTGATTAGTATTCATTTAGCTTTTAAGTTACTGTATAATACTGTTTGGGAATTTGGGGCGTGGGGGCATGGAGAATAACACGGCAAACCCTAAATGGGGTTTGAATAAGTTGTAGTGAATCTTTAACAAGAATAACACGGAATCCCATGCACAGCACAGATGCTTAAGATGCACAAGGAGGTTAACTCCTTGGTCTTGAATAGGGTCTGATTATAAAGGGCAGCATTGCACAGGCCTGTCCATATTGGTCAGAATGGACAGGAGGACAGAACCGAAGTCCTTTTCTGGCTTCTTTTGTGGCTTGCTGAGGCAGGGAGGTCTGAAAATGCTTCGGCTCTTCTGTCCCCCTTCACCTCTGGGTTATGCTTTCTTCGAGGCCCAAGCTGTCCCCATGGACTCTAAGTGTCTCCTCCGAGGAGGCCTATTACATTTCTAGAGGACAAAGAGCTTATAAATGAATCATCTTCCTTTCTCCCAGCCATTTCCTCCTCAACCTTCTCAGGCTTCTCTTCAGGGCATTTTCCTTTGTCCTGTGCTAATCAGAGATGTAATTAACTAGCAAAGAAAAGGGGCATCTGTCCTGCATTCCACACAAGAGGGTGGAGAGTGGCCTTTCCAATCCTGCCACAGTTTTTGGTGAAAAGACACAGATTTGGGCTTGAATTCTGACTCTGGATGTTACCAACTCTTCAGATCTCAGATGAGTTATTTAATTTCTCTGATTTAATTGACTTACCGAATGAAATAATCATTCATAGTTCATACATTTGCTGATCCTACCTCGGAGATACAAAAGTGCCTAGATTCTGTCCAGCGCACAACAGGCATACCTGCTGTTTGTTCTTTTCCTCTCCTTTTTACCCACAATGCTTCTATTTCTTCCATCCCAGAACCTCTTTGGGGGTTATAGGGTGGGAGAAGGGAGAACATTCTTAAAATTAAAATGGGGATATCACTGGAATGGAGAAAAAATAAAATTAGTATTGAAGAACTCTGTAATAAAATTCAGACATTATTTAGCCTAAAGAAATTCAAAATAATTTGTTTACTGATATAAATCTATATAAATTATTTCTATCTCTATGCCATAAGCATAAGCTAATATATGGAAATCAGACATGTAAAAGCAATATGGAAAAGTTGCAACTCAGATTAGTTAACGATTTGATTCCAGCAGCCATATGATTCTATTCTTAAAATGGCATAGAAATGGCAAGAATAGTAAGAATGTCAGCAGTCTTTTGATAATATTTTAATAAAATTAATGATATAATATTGGTATTCTTGTTTTCAGCAACATACAAGCTGAGGTAACACAAACAACTTTCCCTGCTAGTGTGTAGAAATGCTGGATGTAGTATACCAAAAAATAATAATAATACATATTTGAATTTGCAGGAAAGACTTCAGAAATAAAGAAGAAATTTGTGGTCAGATTATTAAACACTTGACTGACACCACCACAACTATGGGAGATACTGGTGTATGTAAGAAACAAGTAAACTTGTTTCTGGTGCTAGCAAAAAATCTCAGCAAATATTGAAACCACATATATGAATCTTATGCAATGTGCATTCATACTACCTGAGTTATTTGAAAGTCTCAAATAAATAATTTAATGTGCAAAAAAAGATTCGAACCTGACAAAGGCAAACCCCAAGCTTATGCTTAGAGACACTGGCACAGCCTGGGAATCTAAAACTAAGAATCTTATAGCTGAAGAAGAGCTCACAATACAAAAATATAAATCATGCAAGGAAATAAATTTCCAAAAAAGAGAGTCAGGAGATATACCACCTTAATACCCTTAATACTTTAATATAATAAAATAATCTGAAAGATACTATAAAATAGTGTGGTTAGAATGAAAAAGTATAGATTAAGGAATAGCTATAAAAATGAAAAGAAACAATGATAAAAGAAAAGGTAAACCAATCAAATAAAACTTGGAGAAATGAGAAGTATGCTCATTAATATGAAAATCCTCAATGGTCAAGCTAATCAATAGCTAAAGAGCTGATGCCTGAACTAGAAGACATATCTAAGGAAATTATATCCAATTCGTGTAGAGGAAAGGAGACCAAATGTAATTTTTTTTAATGCTAAGAGATATGAAGGGAAGAATGAGATGGTCAAACATATATCTTATAAGAGTTATAAAGGGATGAATAAAAACAAATCCATACATAGATACAACATAATAAAAATGAAGAATGCTAAAGTTAGAAGTACATATAAACTAAAAGCAACTAGAAGGAAAACTCAGATTCCCTAAAGATCAACAATTAGGCTGAACAGACTCATTAATAAACAGAACAAGCAGGAAACTGAACAAGCAGGAAAATGAATAGCTTTAAAGTGCTATGAGAAAACAACGGTCAACTTAGAATTTTATACTCAAATCAACTGTAATTAAAGATTAAGAACATTATAAAAATATTTTTTTAATAAAAACTCATACAGTTTACCATCTGAACCACTGAAGGATGTACTTCAATAAGAAGAATATTGAACCAGAAGAAAGAAGAGGTACAAACTACAGTAATCAATGATTTTGGTAAATATGTGGATAAATCTAAATAAATATTAAGGTAAAAATATAATGACTTAGTTTAGAGGACAAAAACAAAGGTGAAATAAAGTAATATATTGATGTTAGAAGAGTATAGTGATTGGGAATCAAAACAAATAGGTCAAATGTGCTTATCCAAAAATTTATGAGCACCACTGAATAATAGAAATAGAATATATAACTTCCATTTAATAATAACAAGAAAAGAAAAAGCAATTAATCCTAATAAGGAGTAGATTTTATGTTCTGGATTTAGAGTTGTTTGTCTTTGGAATGTTTCAGTAACTCCTTCAGAGTTACTAAACAAAGGCTTCAGAAGGTTTTTCTTTCCTTTTGAGTATATAGTTTGATTTTATCTTAGGGGAGAAGGCCTAAAAAAGTCCCTATCAGGTTTTGAATATTAGCTTTCAATTTGGCTAACTTGTGATCTACTTTTTAAAAATTCTTTCAAGTTCCTTGTCAGGTTTCAGTTGGGACAAACAGTAATATTTCTGCATATTTGAATGTCTCTTTGGACCCAGGAGACGTCCCTAAAGGGGGTGTAAAAGATATTTTATTTTCTCTCTCTGCTGGGTACTACAGAGATCTGGGAGAGCTGACTCTGGTAAGAATTCTAACCCTTAGCCACTTCTGTCACTTTTCCCAGGATCCCATCTGCAGACTCCAAGTGGGGCTTAAAGTAGATAGTGTAGGTCTGATATCTATGAGAATTTGGCGAGATTTTCTGATAACTTTCCATTAACAAGATTTCCCATCAACTCTGGGAGGGGCCTATATGGGAGCCCACATCTGAGGGTAGATGTGGGGGTATCTGTAAGGTCACTAACTTGATGCACTCTGTTTACAGTCTTGTTCCAAAGTCCTTTCAAAGTGCTAGTCACGATCATGAGTTCAGCCAGACAGATGGACTCCCCTCCTATTTTTTTCCTTTTCAACAATCCACCAATCTCAGGAGATAATTCATTTACAAAAACATTTGAGGATCCTCCCTGGTTGGAAAATTCTCTGACTACAGCCCTTAATTTGGCCTTTGACCAAGGAGTGAAAGATATCTGGAAAAGATCACCTGCAGCTTTGGGTGGTCTTAGTCTTAAAGGTAACCATTTAACAGTCTTTTCAGAGTAGAGACAATTCAAAGAATTACTGGAATGAATACTCAGAGGATGTGGGGAGCAGTAGGAGATATGTTAGCCATATAGTCTTTCATTTTAGGCCCCTCTTATTTCTTTAATTTTTTTATCATCTTTTTGCAATAAATCTTTCAATGAAGCTATTTTGGAATTCTGAAATCTTTTGGATGCTTTTGCCTGCCATTAAAATAGGTATCCCATTCTGTTTGTTTAATTTGGGAACTCTTGCTGTCCAGGGAACTTCTTAAATGATCTTATCTAACTGGAATGTTCCTCATAATGGCCACTGTAATTCTGTTTTAATACCCCTGAGGACTGGCAGCAGTTTGGTAGGCCCCTAGCTGCAAATAGGTAGAGCCCACTTTTCTGTCCAGCCATATTTTGGGGCCCACAACCTGATAATTATCAAGTCAAGTTCTCAGAATACGAAACAGGCTTCTTTGTAGTAATACTTTGTCATTTTGTCTACAGCTTCCAGGATGACAGTACTTAGACATAAAATAAGTAAGTGTGCCAGAATGTGGCATACTCAACTCTTTGGAATTTAAGGATCCCATTCTCTTTTAGCTAAGCTTCTGGGTCTCATGGAGACAAACCAATACCTAAAGGGTTGTACCACCAGGTTGGAGATTGTGTATTACAGTGTATCTCATTGCACAGAAATTTCCTTGAGACTGGTGGGTTACCTAGTTAGTATCAATCTAACCTATTCTATGGCCAACTTATTCTAGCACAAAGGTCTTAGAGTTAGGTGGCAGGACTAATAGATTTTAAGTGCTTGACTCATGTCCATCAAATTTGTGGCTTTTGGCTTCTGAGATCCTCATTAACAATAGCCTTTACCTCATGTGCACATTAACTTCTATCATTAGCTAATGAGATGTTATTGTGGACCAGTCAACAGAAGGCCTTGTGCACACCACCAGCAATTCCCTGTGTGTAGCTGAGGCCTGGGGTAAGGTCTGAACCTGCAGATTCCCAAGAATGGAGACTGCAGACTGATTCCAAACAAGTTGGAGCAACCACCAACAGTTCCCAGTATGGAATCTGGGGACAGAACCAAGAGCTGGAGTTTCCAATCCAATGGGGTTGTGGACTAAACCAAGGGTTAGGGCCTTGGGTTCTGTGTGAAGCCATTTGCTAGCTCAAGCTGACTTGCCCTGAAACAGAAAACCAATGAGATCAGGAGCTCAATGCAAAGAGAGTGGAGCTTAGGACTGAGAGAACATGCCCATGGGCCTTGGAAATGGTGAAAAAGGCAGAGGACTCAAAAGGGCTCACAGGTACCATGCCTGTGTTTCTCACTGGCCCTGAACCCATCAGCAGTGCCCTTTAGATTCTGCTACTGACACCAAATCTCCTAAAAACCAAAATTCAACTGAGTAAAATTTAAAGAACTTAATGGCTTTATTCAATAATTCATAAACCAGGCAGCATTCCATCTATCAGAGAGAAGGGAGCTCCGAGGAGCTGTACAAAATGGAAGACTCTTAAATCGCAGGAGGAACTGACTAGCAAAGAGTAGATTGTTTCAGACCTGGTCTCTTTTCTACGGGGGATGGAAAGGGTCTCTTGGGTGGATTACTTTGCTGGTGCTGACCAGGTATTCCACACTGACTGGTTAACAGTTACATTCCTGGGAGAGGCTGAAACTGCAGTTAGGTTAAGTATTAAATCTTAGTTTGCTGACATGGGGCTAAGCACAAGTGGCTCCATGTTCTCTCTCTGTGTATATATATATTTTTAAGACCTTGATGCTAGGAAAGGCCATGTGACATAGAACCTTCTAGAACTTTCTAGTGAAATACAGTAGGAAGGCTAATATGGATTTCTTGGAAAGCTTTTGCTTTCTTGATGTCTAGACATGTAGCCAGCATGTTACAAGTCTGAGGCCACATGGCTGGGAAAGAACCAGGAGAACTGTGTTGAAATACATCCTGACATTGTTGAACTGTTGAATCAAGGCCAGCAGCTACCTTCCTCCAGACATTTTGTTAAGGGAGATAATGAAACCTCTATTCATTTAAGCCAAGTTTTCAGTTTTCTGTAACTTCCAGCTGAGTACATTATCAACTGATAAAGAATTATCTATTAAGGTTTAATTGTGTGTGTGCAGAGCCCATATTTAGCATGTGTCCTTAGCATTAGACAAATTAAAATATGAATTCAGAAAAGTGAAGTTGAATTTTGAATTCCATCTGAACTTTGTGTAATGTAAGATATATTTTAAATCTGCTACTGGAAAAAAAAAGGCATACATATGCATATATACTGCGGAACCAAGATACTGACTGTACAAACTTGAAAGTGAAACTCTAACACATGAATACTCTTCAAGGTTACCTGACAAATTTGAAGCAGATGTTACAAGTCTGGTGAAACATCTGATGCCTAAATTTCCCAAAATATTTGAAACACATTATTAAATGGGAAAGGCAAATAAAAAGTATAGAATATGTGATCTTCTTTGATTTTATGCACTTTGTAGCAGAGCCCACTGCTTTCTGCTAGAGTCAACATCACCTGCAGAATTAAGGCATTAAAATCCATGTAACGAGATTCAATCTGATGTTGATTAGTATGAATATTTTGTTTCCTACAAAATATATATACATAACAGTCATAGTCAGTAAACATACATTCCTAGAGTTTTGATAAATTTAATTGGTATGCCTCAAATACACAGGTACAAATCGTATTCTCACCTAGGTTCATTGAGGATATTTCCCTATATCTGTACGTTTCTAATTTTTTTGGAGTAATCAATATTTAAAGCTATGTTTGAGGTACTTGCTCTAATAGTTATTTTAAAACCTTTAGTGTAGTTTGAAAATTTACTTTCACACATTTTATATATGTACATTTATTTAAAACTTTCTTTTCTGGGCTAAAACAGAGATAGAGAAAGGGCAAATCTCATTCTAAGGTTTTGTGCCTGAAGAGGATAAATTTCATTGATAGCAAAATAACATTGATGTGTTGTTTAAAAAAATGCTTATTTCTTTTTTCCAGTAGAGTTTGAATAAGGGCAGGAACTGGAGCAGGAGTTCAGGTGTTTTACTATTTTTCTTTTTTAAAGTCAGAAACCTGTTAAGTTTTTAGTTGAAAAAATCAGTCACTGCGATGCCATGGACGAGAGCATAAATTGTGGCCTCAAACAGATTTGGTTTCAAATTCATTGAAATTAGTTTATTCAATATATTCGTTGAGTCACTACCATATTTTCAGTATTACACAAGGCCCTGGAAATAACATGTTGAGCCAAATAAATGTGCTCTTGTCCTCATGCAACTTGCAGTCTAAGAGAAGACTGTTTTAAAGAAATGATGGCACACAAACATATTACACATGCCATGGAAAAAAAAATTGCTGGGAGCTTGGAGAGCCTTAGCAAGCGGTCCTGATTCAGCCCAGGGAAGAACAGAAAATGTGTCCCTAAAGAGAAAATTCAAGCTGCAATTTCAAAGCTGAAGCATGCAGGTGCTAGTGTCCACGTCAAGGAGAAGGTGTATACAGCAGTCCTGAGATGAAGAAAAATTCAGTCCATTCATACAAGCAATAAGCCACTTTGCTTGGGTAACCATAGTCAAGAAGAGAGTCCATCCCTGGCCTTCTGCGTAACCTGCTGTAACTTGTTAAGTAAGTAACTTGCTGGCAAGTTACTCGATCTCCTTAAATCTGAGGGTCTGACCCAGCAGGATATTATGATAATTAAAAGTTATAAATTATAATACATAATTAAATATTGTGAACTCAAATGATAACTTAGGTGATAATTTCATGTACATAAAAGAGTCTGACAACTAGTAGATGCTGAATAAAACTAAGTTTCCCATCCTTTTCTCTAGCTGAAATGATACTAAGCCATCTACTTGTTTTTGTCTCTCTGGAAGCACTAGTTTTAGATTAAGGAACTTTTTTATGATTGACTTGTCTGATATTCCATGTGCCAATTCAAAGCCATCTCATGTTTATTTATTTAAGGTATTCTTAGACTTGTCACTCATTTCTAAGATCAACTAGTTTCCATTTTTGTCATCTGATTGTATGGAACCCGGTGCTTTTTCTCATCAGAGCTCACAATCTTTACGAACCTACTATCCCGGTCTGTTAGGGTTAAACAGAACCAAGGGGATGTATATGTATGTATATACTTGGGGGACGGGGTGTTATTTTAGGAAATTGGCTCATGTGATTGCGGAGGCTGGCAAATTCGAAATCCGCAGGGAGGCAGTGGGCTGGAGCTTCAGAGAAAAGTTGATGCTGTCTCTTGAGTCTGAAGGCTATTTGGAGGCCGAATTCCTTTTTCCTAGTGGGGCCTCAGTCTTTCCTCTTGAAGCTTTCAACTGGTGGATGAGATCTACCCACCATATGGAGAGTAATCAGCTTTACTCAGTCTATGGATTTAAATGTGAATCCCATACGCTATCTCCTGCCAGGGCCTGGGTTGCCCAGGTGGCTTGAGGAGACAGACCGCCCCTCCCTGGGCATGACTGCATGCCCCCTGACCCCCCAGCTAGTCTCAGAGGCATGTGCGTTTGGGACACTAGGGATGCCATAGCGAGGAGAGAGCGTCAGAGCCCAAGCGGCATCCACACGGAGAAGTCACTGAGCAGAGACACGTGGCAAAGGACGATGGTCGGCCGGCAGGAAGTTGAAGGGAGAAAAGCAGCTGCAGAGAGAGTGCAAATGAGAGGCCAAGTCTTGTCAGGGGCGCAGAGGCTCACTGGGGGTGGGGTGGGAGGGGATGTGGCACTCCCTGTAGGGAAGTACAAGCACTGGCTGTGGAGGGGACCAGAAGATAAACGGATCTCCAGAGGTCCACTCGTGGCCACATGGTATTTCATCTCTCAGCTGGGTCCTAAATGTGCAGCTGTGAACCACGTTCCAGCACTCCCAGTCTTACGACCTGAAGATCACTGTCCTTCCGTATTGCCGTGTGGTGTCTTAGTCTGTTTGGGCAGCTGTAACAGAATGCCATAGACAGGGTGGATTAGAGAAGAGGCTGGGTGTCCGAGATCAGGGGGCCTGTACAGGTTCTGGTGAAGGCCTGTTTCTGGTTCATAGGTGGCTATCTTCCTTCTGTGGCCTCACATGGTGGAAGGGCTTCAGAGCTCCCTGGGGTCTCCCATATGAAGGCACTAATCCTATTCACATGGCCCCACTCGAATGACCTGGTCCCTTCCCAACACCCTGCCTCCTAATACCGCCACGTCAGGTATTAGGATTTCAACATACGCATTTGGGGGCAGACACAGAACAAATATTCAGATTGTAGCATATGTCCTTATATGGGGTCACTGAGGCAGATTTTCTGGCCACAGACCTTGGCTTATCCCCCTCTTAAAACTGTGCAATTATTTTGACAGTGTGAGCCCCAGTTTTTGTATCTGTAGAATGGAAATAGTAACATTAAGGCTGTAGTGAAAATTAAATAATCAATACATCTAAAGCAGTTCACATTGTCCTTGGCCTATAATATGAATGTTAGCTGTTAGCATAAATCCTGTCCATCCCCTCCATCAGAACCATGTGGGAAGTTCAGCAGCGGCCACTGCAAAAGCCTCTTCTTTACTCAGGAGTATACAATAATTTATTACATATAGGCTATTATAGCTCTGTTATATTTCATTTGTGTTTGGCCTGTACCTTGTATGTATCTCCATTAGAAGTTAAGAATTTACAGTGCCTTTCTTACTTCCTATAATGTCTCACGATTCCCAGTGACTATTATGGAAGTTAACAAGCGTTTATTGAGAATATACTGTCATCAGGGTCCCATACTAGGTGCTGTTCACTGTAGTCAACTACTATGTTTATCATTAAGGAAATTTTTCATAAGCTTTTATATAAATCTCAGCACTGAAGTGTGAGTGTTATAATATAAATTTGGAAGCCATACAACTGGGCGAGTATTTGGGAGGGACACAGACTGCGAAGTCCAGTTTCAGCAAGTCATATTCAGTTTTCATCTATGAAATGCCTGCTTTATGCAAGCAGGTCACTCCCTAGCTGCAAAGGTGTTATAAGATGACTTGCCATAAAGATGTATTCTCTGTTTATTCATGTTTCTCTGGGTCAATGATCTGTAAGTTTTTATTAGATACTAGCATCATTCTTGACACTAAACAAACACAGCAAGTTGCTAATCACAGCAAGGGTCATTTATTTTCTATTTTGGGTCACTTTGGAAGGAAAGGAACATGACAGCTCTCCATTAATGACACCAAATTAAAAAAACATTTTCTAAAATTCCAAGTATCATGTCCCTTCTAACCACACCTCCCCTTTAAACCTGGTATTTATGTCTCTCTCCAGATTTTGCCAAGACTCTTCTTAGTAAACAGGACATGCTACCTGCAGGAATTGACAGGTTATAGGAAAACTGAGCCAGCATCCCCAGGTTCTATGAGCAGAGGGAAGATCAGGCCATCAGGGTTGC
The DNA here is from genome assembly GCF_040802235.1 of Manis javanica. Lineage (NCBI taxonomy): Eukaryota > Metazoa > Chordata > Mammalia > Pholidota > Manidae > Manis > Manis javanica. The sequence goes on from NC_133162.1 coordinate 113,465,215, forward strand.
TACACGCATTCTCCCCGGGCCCTCCTTCCCTGCAAAACCCGAAGTGCAAAACAATACATCTTCCCGTGACTATATCAGTGACAACTTGACAATCTTGCTGTTGACAATACTGGTGGTACTTCACTTCACTCCTCCCCTGTGGTCCAAAACCAGTCCAATAGCTCTGGGCCCATCCCGGTGCAGTACAGCAGCTGAAGGGCCAACTACCATCGGCTCCAGAACAGAGTCCCTCCAGCTGCAGCACCTGATTTCCAGCTGCCGCCCATTCAGGTCTCACTGGTGGATGCGGCAGCTGTGATTCTGACAGTGAGCTTGGTGTTGGGTCAAATTTTTGTCTGGCTGACTTATTCCATTAGATGCCATTTTTCTTGACTCACCCTTGATTACAGGGATGTTCTTTATTACCTTTTAAAATCATATGATATCCATAAACAGAGCTTTGGATTAGAAGTTTTGAAAGCATTACCCATGACTGATTTTTTTTTCAATGCCAAAATGCAAGAAGTAGAGCTAGTGCCAGCCTAGATCCTGTGTTTAGCCCAGTAGTGCATCAAATATCATTTGTAACTTCAGAATAAAATGCACAGGTGTTTTCCCCTCCCTAGGAACCTGAATGAAACGTCTGCCCAGATAAGCAGTTCATTTGTGCAGAAGTACTAAGTGTATTTGCTTATTGGAGAGAAACCCTCTCCAGGTGGCAACTTTCTTTATCATAGAACACCATCTTCCCCCAAAGGAGACTGTGATAATTAGTGTCCATGGTATGAAAATTCCATGTGATATCATTTATTTCTGCTTTGTTAAAAAAAGGCCAAATTGACAGCCAGCACTTGAGATTTTGAAAATAATGTATCCATGCTGATAAAATAATTCATTACTTTTACGGAGTCTCCTAACTATAAGTGGGTATTTTAAAGCACTATCTTTTTGTCTTTTATCATACATTTTTTATTTATATAACATTTATAAAATATATAAGTATATTTCATGATATATTTATAAAATATCTAAATATTATAGAAATACATAAAGTAGAAACTAAAGTCCCACCTGCAGAAACACTCACATAAACAGTCCAGTGAACATTCCTTCAAAATTTTCTCTCTTTATTCTAACATATATGGAGATAATTTTTTCCAAAATGACAATGTACTGTAATTCCTCTTTGTGACTTCTTTGTTTTTTTATTGGATTTGATACTTCTTAGACATCTTTTCCATTTCCTGATATCTAAAACTGTCTCATTCTTCGAATATATACAGGTATTATAGCAGAGTCTATGAGTGTTGCAATCAAATGGCTTGGTTGGATTTGAATCTTAACTCCACATTGGTAAGTCTTCAACTTTGACAGCTGACATAATTTCTCTGTACTTTAGTGTCAATGGGTAAAATGGGATATTAACAACACCTACCTAAAATGGTTCCTGTGTGGCATGAAAAGTTGTTGCTTGTATGTGGTAAGCGTGCAACATGACTGTTCTCCCGACGGTGTTTGATGTCTTACCAGTGATCCATGTTGATAGACAGTGAGATTGATTGCAAATTTTATTCTAATATATAATGTAATAGTGAACATACTTTCAATTACAGATGTACCAATGTTGTATTTCTAAAGATTAAATTTTGGGAGTAGAGTTTTCTAATCAAAGGTGATATCCATTTTTCAAACCAATAGATATTGCAGAGTAACCAACTTCAAAATTGTAACTATGTACACAATGATTAACAGTAAATGAGAGTAAATTTTGGATTATGAGAAATGGCTTACTAAACCTTCTACTTTCATATAAAAATGATCAGTTTTTCTTATAAAGGAGCAAGGGATTACTGTAGCACAACAGATCATAAGAAACATTTACATTATCCATTAAAATCAGAAACCATTTTTTTAATAATTCCTATTATTCTCACAATTCTGCAAGTCTTTGTGCTAGCTCTCTTTCTCCAGAGAAAGAATTCATAGCATCTTATCTTCATATCATCAGTCATTCTTAACTGCAGAAAAGAATATCCCATCAGGCAACAACTCATAAATATCTACCAATCAGATATATAACAAATATTTATGGAAATTAGTAAATTGAGATGTGGAACAATTATGTCATCTTCTACAGGGTATTGGTAGCCTTATTTCTGAAACCCAAATTGAACACATTGCCTGAAAGCTATGCTACATATTCAGAACTGAGATTGTTCTAAGCCTCTTTTCTGTAGTTACACTAGAACTCAAAAAGGGGGAAAACGCTCTGATACTAAACTAAGCGCCTCTAACGTCTGGAAGTAGGTGGTACACGTGTATCGTAAGAGTGAGCCCTCAAGCAGTGAGCACCGAATGGCAAATGCTTTACAGCTTCTAGTTTTTGGCATAAAGCTGATTTGAGGCTTTCATCAGGGGTAATAACATCTGATGCAAAGACAGTAATGTAGGACTAAGCCCTTCTCTATCAAGGCAGAGTTTGTAGGGAAGAAATTTTTTTCCTCTACCCTTTTACATTCTGAGGCTGGTCTAATAAATTGACATGAGAAAGGTTAACAGGAGAAAAAATTTAATTTATTTTAATTATGTTCATTCTGAGGCTCCATAAAAACAGGAGATCCAAGGGCAAGTCAAGCAGTTGAGGCTTATAGGCCATCCTGAGCTAAGGAATGGGACGGGGGTCCCGGGGCTTCACGGGCAAGGAAGGAGATTCACAGGACAGTAGGAAGAGCAGATGTTTTCTAACTAGATGTCTGCCCTGCCATACACAGTGGTCTTTCTGATAAAAGTTATCTCCCATAATAGCTCTTTCTTGGCTAGGCCCCCATCTAAACTCCTCTAGGTAGTTAAGGGAGAGGTAAAACTTTTTATTTAATCTACTGGGTCTTGATCAGCTTCAACTGAAAATAATCTAAATGTCAAAGTGGCATGTTTTGAGGTCACATATTCTGCTTCCCCTTATGTCCAAAACATTTTTTAATAATGAAAGGATTTTATATCACATTAATAGAAAGGTAAAGATATCTATTAAATAGGATAAGTGGCTCATGGTAAGTCTGTTCTTCTCATGCATAGCAGCAAATATTGTATTCTTTACAGTTTTACTTGCTTCCCATATTTATTATTGTTTACATGCCCTCAAACCTCTACACAATGGAGTTTAATGAAATAAATAAAAGCATTCAAATAGTATAATTAAGAATTTTCTTTCACCCTTTCTCAAAGTAGATCAATAGGAGTCATTGGTATTTTTCAACTTCAAATGCAAAATTTTTCTAATAATTGGAATTTGGAACCAAATAAAAATTTAATACACATTTATATTTTAAAAAGCATTATTCCAAAACAATATTTGCTTGTATAGTTTTATACTTACCATGTTTTAAGCATAATCAATTTTCTACCTTACCTCTTGGGAAATAATGCTCAGTTAGCCTAACTGGCATTGTAGAAATTTAAAGTGTATTTCAGAGTATTCTGTCACTTGACACTAAATTGAAATTTTAAAGAAAGTGATGGAAATAGCTGTAAGGGGAAAAGAGTAGCCTTTTAAATCGAATTTGTTATGCACCACAGTAGGGTAATGGATGCAATGGAAGTTCTTTTATTGAGTTCCCATGTCCAAAAGGTATTTAGGTAGCAAAGACTCCCTGCAATGCCCCTTTAACTGAAGATAGCAGGAAATAAGGTATATAGGTCTGTGTCCTCCTGGTTTTTATTTCCTCAGGAGTACAGCTTATGCAAAGGACACCTTAGGCTGCTTAGCAGATCACAAAGGGTGCACTAGACCCCCTCTCTGTCTGCTTGAAAAGAGTGATCTAAAGGAGGGCTGAAACCATACCGGGAGTTCAATCCTTCAGGTGGGTCTTTTCAAATTCCAATAGTGAGGAGTTACTGGAAAATTGGTAAGGATTTCACTAGGCCCCAGCAGGTTTGAGATCAAAAGCTTTGGTTAAATAAAAGCCTGTTGGGAAATCTTAAAACCTCTTTGTAATGTAACTTTAAAAAGTTAATACAAAGAACCCTTAGACTGAAGCCTGTAACAGCAAGAACAAAGGGTATATCAAAACTGATTCCATTAAGAGAAAGAGGACATACAAATTCACTTAATTTAAAGAGCAATCCAGTTATATTACTCTGAGAGACAATAGAAGTTACACCAGACAATCGAGCCCATTTAGAAGATGTGCTTATTTCTTGTTGCACATGCCAGACTTCATTGTTGTCATTCAGACATGTTTTTTTAAACAACATATATATTCATTTTCTGAAAGGAGAAAGAGAGATGTGCAATTTAAACTCACTCCTAAAGAAAATATTTTTAAAACAAATTAAAATTAAACTTGATGGGGACCCATCACTCAGTTGGTTATCTCTTTTTTCATGGTGTCAAACTGCTAATTGCCCATTCTCCTTAAAATAATAAACCTTCAATTGATATTGATTGGTAGACCATTAATGAGTGCATTAATTATAACGTGATTTTTATAATTATTACCAATCCATTTCTTGGCAAGTCACACACTTTTATTAGCTGAGCTCATCCATTAATGGTTTAGTGGAAATATTTTGCTTAGTCAATAATGATTCCCAAAAACCTTTATTTGGCTTTTAATGTATGAATTTTGCAAATGAGTTGAGAGTCTTTCAAGCACTTTCATGTTTCTCAAGATTTCACATTTCCACATTAGGCATTAAGGTAGGTAGGCTAAGTGTTGTTTTCCTTTTTGTTTTTAATAAATAGCGCTACTGAAGCACACTTAGTAGGACAAATAGCATCTTGCCAATTGCACAGCCATTTAGAGAAAGCTTGGACTAGAAACTTACGCTCCCAATTTCAAGCATAGAAATTTTTCAACTGAACAGTGTCTCACAGATTTCAGAATGTAATTATAGCTTGTTTTAAAAAATAAACTGAGGCATATTAAAAAGTTTCAGTGTTTATTTGTGCAAAAATTCATTCTAATCAGGAAGGATTCAATTTAGCAGATAGAAAGGAGCTCTTGAGGAGCAGTACAGAAAGAAAGACTTTGATAGGCGGAAGGCAGCAGAAACCACGAAGTTATACTAGTCAAGAGTGAGTTGTTGACTACAGGTTCCTTTCCGTTAGGGGATGGTATGGGCCTTTCAGGCAGATCACCTACCGAGTGCTGATCCAGTGATTCCTGATCGGCTGGTTTAAGATTCCATTTCTGGGAGAGCAAAGACTAATTCTCACTTTGGGGGATGTGAGGTTTAGCATAAGCCACTCCATTTGGGGCCCCTTGTCATGTTTTTAACACTTAAGTCACATACAGCTGGACTCATCCCAAAGAATTCTTTTCCAAATGTGGTCATTTATGATAAATAAAAAGTGTCAAATCAGTAATGAAGGGCACACATGAATAATAAATCTAAAATTACCTAATATGTATATATGAGTATGCATTATGTGGGTGTATTTATAAACACATATTCTATACGGATGACATATATGCTCACACAAATACAGTTAACCTGTAAGGTGTTATCAGAGTATAAACATTCTACTCAAACACTGACTTCATGCCCTGTGGGAACTATGTGACTTGCTTATCTTGAATATGCTGTATGCTTTTGTAGACGCACTATGACTGTGCTATGCCTGAAGTTATTGTTAGTGCACTTGGAATTTCTAAATCTGTTCCGAATGTGCAATTGCATAGTCTAGTATTTTAACTCGTCTTGAATTCCAAAAGTTTAGGAAACACCACTCTAGCAATGAGTAACTTGAATGTAAAAGTACTGACACACCATTAGCAAGATTCCAGACCCTAAAGAGATTATTTTAAGAGTATATGTTATAGAATTAGTCTCAAGACATCTGTAACTTTATAGTGGAAGAAATACCTGCAAAGCTGACATGCAAATGCATGAATTGTTCCATAACGACAAACTGACCACTCCCTCCTCTTTTTGTTACTCCACCTTTTCTTACACCTATTCTAACAGAGTATCTGCAAACTTTTTTCATGTAAAATTTACTAGCTTTTTCATCAAAATGAGAGAATGTCTCATTTGTCATTATTCATTCAAAGACTGCCACAGGACACATGGTAGGTGCTTAATAAATACTAATGGAGCTAATGAATGAAAAATAGATGAATAAGTGGAGGACAAAATATAAAACAGATGATTATGTATTGAGTTTTCTATTCAGTGATTGAAGGGGAAAAAGGAAAAATTAACATCTAAAACGTTTTTTCACAATAAAAATAGCTGTCCTTCTGACTAATAAATATTACATGCACACTGGAAATTATTCAAATATCTTACAATAATTCCTCCATCAGAGAAAACCAGTTTAAGTGATTTAGTATATGTTGTTTATCCACGCACATACAGGGTTGACATTTTTTAAACAAAATGAGAACCATAGTACATATATTTTGTTCAATGGCTGACTTAAAAAATTTAACAATATATTGCTGATACTTTTCCAGAATACAAATGTTTCCCTTTAATTGGCTATAGTGGCCGATACTTTGTTAATTTCATAATATATTTAACTCTGTTGACAGATATTTAGGTTGCATTAATTTTCATATTTTTAAAAACAGTGTTTCAATAAACATTTTTAACAACTTTGGAAGTTCAGATTTATTTTCTTGGCATAAATTCTGAGACATGAAATGGACTTGAAATGTTCAAGTATTTTGTTAAATTACCCTTCAAAAAGGTTGTGCCAATTTACACTCCCACCAACTGTGTAAAAACCATTTTCCCTATAATGTAGCCTACATACATTCATTTAAAAAATCTTTGTTAATCTAATAAGGAAAATAGTCTCATTTTTTTTTCCTATTGCCATTTCAAATCCTAGACTACTTAGGCACCTCTTAAATAAATCAAATCTTGGAAAATCATATGTGGCCCACATGGAACATGTTCAGTGCCAAATTGACTTCCTTCTCCCACCCAACACCTGACTGGCTTGTTTCTTTGCACGAGCAGTAGATATGAATTAAGGAAACAAGAAGATTTTAATGCTATTCCAAACACATTAGGAGAGATTGAGTCTATGTATTAAATCTCAAAAAAGAAAGCATTTATTGTTGACTGTTACAATTATTTTTCAGCACTATTCCACTCCATTAATGTGGAAGACTGAGTAAATAAAATAGTTCACAAATTAAATGACCCTGTTTAGTATCCATTCATCAAATCATCTCAGCTGCCAGTAATAAGACAACCCACCTGTAATTTTTCTGAAGGCACTTACGGGATCGTCCACCACAAATGGTCTAGAACTCAACCAACTGCTGACATGATGAGGTGATGTCAGAAAGAATCTGTGAAACAAGACAGATGTGTCTCAGAATATAGCACTGGTGACATGAATAAAAGACATTTTATATTTCCATAGTCCCAATATGTGAATGTGCCAAACCTTGCCTTGGAAAAAGAAATAACATCTTTACAGTCCCATCCCAGAGAGTAAACACCAGTTGATATCTCTGGCCCAAGAAGAGTGGCAAGATCTTTGTGAGAAGATCCTCAGAACTTCACATTTCTTTGTGGCTTGGTCAGCATGTCCATGAAGCCTGCCCATGAGTATGAACCCTTTTATACCCTGAAGGAAAAGTGGGGAGAGCTCCAGCCTCACTGCTCCACGTCTACTCACTAACAAAAGGAACTTAGTGAGCTCCCCAATATGTTCACTAAGAGACAGTGTTTGTTGTCTATTGCTATGAGACAAATAAACCCTAAGTTTAGTGGTTTAAAACTGCACACGTCCACTGTGTCTCAGTTCATGCAGGTTTGGAATCTGGGCACAGCCCAGCACTGCCCTTGGCTTCAGGCTCTCTCATGGGGCTGCAGTCGAGAGGTCAGCTGGCACCACCGTCACAGGAGCTAAGGCTGGAGCCGCTTCCAAACTCACCTTAGAAGTAGGCTGGGTTCAGTTTCTCACTGGCTGTTGGAATGAGAGTCTCCGCTCCTTACCAGCTGTTGGCCAGAGGCCGTCCTCCGTTCCTTGCTGCATGGGGCTCTTCATCATAGCAGAGTGGTTCACCAAAGCCAGCAAGAGGGAGGTCCTCTGCCAGCAAGAAAGAAGTCATGGTCTTTCAAAACTTAATCATGGACATGAGATCCAGTAACTTTGGCCATATTCTGTTCATTAAAAGCAAGTCACTAGGTTCAGCCCATAATCAAAGCCCATGTTACATACATGTTTTTATGATAATGAAAATGAACAGGCAAAGTTTTTGATCCTGGGAGGCAAGGATCACCGGAGGCTGGAGAAGCTGCCTACTGCAGCAGGTGATCTCTTAGTTAATAATGGGGGTAAAGGATGTTGGGGAAAAGTAGGAGAATGCCAGCAGACATGGAGGGAGAGGAATGCCTTGGGAAGAGGCTCACAATACTCCAGTGATATATAATGTCAATAAACACAGTTAAATTTAGGAGAATGAGCCACATTGAGAAAATGTGTCAAGTCTCAGGTTAAATGAGTATGTACCACGTCAAAGCAGTAATCTTCAAATTATGTATACATTGAGAATATCTTAAATAATAGGCATCACTGGGTGATGATGGCAAAATATGACAAAGACAATAATCGATAACAAAGAAACATCAACCAAGAGGGAAATTACTCCATAGGTAATATAAGAAAAGATAGTGATTCTTACTCCCTTAAAATACTCTAACAGCTAACATTGGCAAAGGAAAATTAATGACATTCAAAAGACTCTGAATCTGTATTTATCACATCAAAACATATTCACATGCCATTTATTTATCATTTGTCTAGCTGAAGTTTTTGGTTTGTTTTGTCAAGAACATACATCTAGTGAAAATGTCATGTTTGCCCTTACTTTGCACCCATCCCTCCCCTTGATAGGCTAGTTGGTTCAAGGTAGGGGTTTATTTGGGAGCTCTAAAACAAAATGCAGAAAATATAGCTTACTGATCTTACCAGGGGGAGGGTGAAGGGAGCTCATACTTATGATGGCATTTTTATTAGTATGGCTGATCTAAAAGTTGAGCTACTGAGCTGAGTGTATGTATGTATGGGTTGTATACATATTTTTATATAATGAAAATGAGTAGGGATATAGCAGATAAGTTGTCTTAACAGGGTATGCTTGGTTTTAGTGCAAAAACTGACTAATTAATGCAAGTGTTGCAACCGTTTTTATGACATTCCCCAGAGCTGGCACTTTAAGGGTTATGCCATATGCTGATTGACAGCAGCCATAATTCCATACAATGAGACTGTATCATATTGTTTGAAGTGAGGTGATATTCATCTCTTGAAATTGATCAAACATATGATTGCATCAAACTGTATTACAATATAATCACGTGCTATGTGGGGACTGCCGAGTTTGATCACCGTGTTGTACTCTTTTCCCTCGGACTTCTCTAATAGCGGTTGTGACACTTCACTGCATCCACATTTTCCTTTAAGAACTGCAGAATCTAAGACAGATGAAAAAATATGCATGAAATTGTGGTTTGGTTATGCTGTGTGAGTGTACACTTGTAGACTGCTTTAGAATTACAGCGTTGTTCCCACTAAGATCTCCCCAAGTATATAAATAACAACCTAGTAAGGCCAAGATAAAACGTGAAGATTCCAGACAGGGCAAAAGCAATTAAAATTCCCTTTATTTTTCTTAGGAAACAAGGAGATTTGGAAGAAATGTCTCTGTTTTAAAACACCTTTTGGTATCTGAAACTCTCAGTGATGTTTTTCTCTAATGTGCTGCTTTGCAAAACCACTTACTTTACCTACTGACCTTGGCGTTATTTCAGCTCTAGATAAAAATGATAAAATAACCTATTCTTCCCCCACTCTTGGTTGCTACAGATCTTGGAAAGCAGTGTGAGGATGGGCATGAGTGAATGAGTAACTTCGGCAATTCTCTGAATGGCATGAAGTCTGTCGCGACCCTTCAGGGACCGAAGCAACACGCCCAAGGTCTTGATTCTTCTCTAGGCTTTATTGTCTAATCTCTCACGGCGGTTACAGCAGTTGTCGGGAAGCTCTTCTCCCTCCCGGCGGGCTCCCTTATATTCAGTCACCCAACCAATCTAGGACAGTATCATGCGTGACCTTTAAGTGGATAGGTGTCACGCGCCACTCTAAGCGGGCAGCACGAGCTGTGCACGGGTACGGAAGTCTGCTGGGATAATCCCCAACAGGGAAGAGGGGAAAGGGTGGTGAGCAGGAAGCAGGCACCATCTTTAGGGCATTGTCCAGCTAGAGTGGGGCTCAGCCTCAGCCGTAGGCCGGGCTCCCACATCTCCCCCTTTATTGTTTTATAACCAAAGGTCTGTCGGGATCATGCCTGTCTTAGGTCGTCCGGAGTCTGCAGCATTCTTACCCGTCCTCAGGCAACAGACAGCTTAGGTCTGTGCCCTGTCTTAGGTTGATATGCGCAGCTCCCGATCTTACCCGTCCTTGACTACTGATCCAGCATATTAAGCCATACTCTAGGGGAGATGCCTTCCTCTAGCGCTGCCATGGCCTGCAACAGGACCTTCTGTTCTCCCCGTTGCTGTTTTTGTATGGAACAGACTTTCCTCCCAACCAGGAGGAGGCCCACAATTAGCAATATTCCTATGACACCTACACCTGACCAGGCTTTGGTGGCGTTCAACATCTTGCCTAACTGTCTGGACAAGTTGGCAGCTTTAGAATAATTATGAAAAGGAATACCAGTAATACACCCTCATATACGCAGCCCACAGACAAAACCTCCCCCAAGAGGTCCAATTGTTCTTGAAGAAGGTTCAGTGGCCTGGGACAGACCATTCAGCGTCTCTGCCGTAGGAATGATGATAGTCAGCGCGGCGGTGGCTGCAGCTGCAGCTCGGCTCCGCCGTCGCCTGCTGTAGGATCCACGGCAGGAGCAGAAGCAGTGCGATCATCTTGTACCTCCGCTCCGGGGTTTTCCACTCTGCGTATCAGACGTTCAGGCACCCAAACGGGGTTCTGCTGGTCCTGTGGAAAAACACAAACCGAGCCTCGGGTCCAGATTATCACTGGGTCCGGGCCTTTCCATGTTCCTTCCAACACATCCTTCCACAAAACTTTAGGCATGTGTTTTGGATTGGATTATTGGCCGTGCCACTCTGCTGCACTGCGGCCATTTTTGTCCAGTGTTCTAAAGTCTTCTCCTATTCCCCCTTTTTGTTTATATAAGGCATTCTTGAGGGTGAGGTGAGTGCGTTCCACCATACCCTGACCCTGAGGGTTGTCTCTAGCTCCCTGCTGCTCTCATGACACAAAAGGATGTCATCCATATAATGATAGATGATTATCAGGGGAAACTGTTTCCTGACAGTTTGTAAGGCCTTCTTTACATACACATGGTGGGGCTATTAGCCATGCCCTGTGGCAATAAACCTTTGACAATCTCTGGGGTGAAGCGGGATGGAGAAGAAACAGTCTTTGATAATCTCCACTTGCCAGACTTTTTCCTAATTACAAAAATAGGTGTGTTCCATAGCGAGGTAGAGGGCTGGAGATTTTTAACCATGGGGCATGATTCTCTATAGTGTTCAGGAATGCCCTGGCAGTCTTCGTTTTCAAAGGGGTTCCATTAGCTCTAAGGAGCACTTTCCGAGGTTCCTAGAGGCCTCCGTCCCCATCCTCTCTCTAAAGGGGCAAGTATCCTAGTTATGATTTAGACGGACTACGTCGCTAATTCTGCGAACCTTTTGATTTCGTCGCCACTCTGCGAACCTTTTTATTTCGTCGCCGCTCTGCGAACCTTCACTGGCGCCTCCTCATTCCATATATTATAATAAACAATGTCACAAACACTAACAGGACACACACACTACACATAAACACCCACCGCAACTGCCTGCTATCTGCCCTGCCATGTATACTTTCAGTTTGCTCGCTGATCCACTCACCCTCCTTGGTTCCCTCTCCCGGTCTGGCCAGCCGACCGAACGGCCTGAAGAGTTACAAGCTCTACTTCATCGGCAGGCGCCAGGGTCAGCGGATCAGGTCGCGACGAGGTTTACCGATTCCCGGGGTTCAGCACCACTTGTCGCGACCCTTCAGGGACTGAAGCAACACGCCCAAGGTCTTGATTCTTCTCTAGGCTTTATTGTCTAATCTCTCACGGCGGTTACAGCAGTTGTCGGGAAGCTCTTCTCCCTCCCGGCGGGCTCCCTTATATTCAGTCACCCAACCAATCTAGGACAGTATCATGCGTGACCTTTAAGTGGATAGGTGTCACGCGCCACTCTAAGCGGGCAGCACGAGCTGTGCACGGGTACGGAAGTCTGCTGGGCCAATCCCCAACAGGGAAGAGGGGAAAGGGTGGTGAGCAGGAAGCAGGCACCATCTTTAGGGCGTTGTCCAGCTAGAGTGGGGCTCAGCCTCGGCCGTAGGCCGGGCCCCCACAAAGTCCTTTAAAACAAATGGCTTTTGGACTGATGTAATTTAGGGTTGCCCTTTTATTATCCATCCATCCATCTATCTATCCTTGCATCAATCCACCCATCTTTCCATCTAATAATGTACAAAAGCCATTGGGATACTTTGGGGGCTGTGTTAAGAACGACTGACAAAGGAGCAGGTGCTAGGACGGGAGCCATCGTGTTTTCAAGCTGACCTTCCCGGAGAGAATGCTTCCAGCTCTGCTCCCCCAGTGTGGGTCCGTGCAGGTTTCTGAGATGTCACCAAACTACCTGGACTTTACTCACTCGTCTGACTCTAACCCCTTAGGTTAGATATCCTCAGCGTTTTGGACCTATCGACACTATGTGGCTCTTCCAGAGACTCACTGAGATGTCAGGAACATGACTGCTTCCCTGGACACCCACACAGCCATCTCTCCTCTGCTCCTCCTGGACTCTGACGGGCGAAGGGGAATCTGTGAGGCTGGAGGTCTCCTTGAGTTCCCCCAAGATAGAAGGCTGGCTAGCTCTCTGTTCCCAGAATCCCCTAATCATGGACATTTCCCCCAACTCAGCTGCAGGAGGACCTGACCCCAAGTACCGTCACAGAGACACCACCAGTATTTAAGCTCTGTGCTTCCCTTCGGACTGTTTTCTCCTTTTCTTTCCTTCTTCAGCCTGTGGGGTCTTCATTTAATATGGGGTAAAACATGTGGGCTTTCATCCATTTTTCCCAGATCCTTTACACATGTGATATTAATGTCATGCTTTCAGATCCTTAGGGCCTTCATGCTTGATACACAAAGCCCAGGGTTTTGAAATTCAGAATCTAAGAACTAACTTTTCCTCTTTTTTATGCAAGAAGCAAACAACTTGCCTAAACAAGTCAGGAAGAAAGCCCCATCTGTCACGCAAAGATGTATCTTCTTCCTCATTCAAACTTAAATTCATTCATTATTTATGTTCTTACAGTCTCATGGTTTGCTATTTTACTCAATATTGTAAATTCTATTTACTACCACATTACTATCAGTATTAATTTTGATACTCTAATTGTGGCCACAGTAGCCAGTAGGAGCCATTCAAGCTGGCTTCTAGGTCCTTTTGACGTATCCTCAATGTTTTTTTGAGGTTTTTGGTGTAAGTTCCAGGCTTTTCTTGTTACCCAAGTGTTGCTGCTTCCAGAATCTATCAGAAGATAGAACAAGAAGTGTGTGTGTGTCTGTGTACCACATTAATATCACATGTGTACATGTAATTTTATTTCTTTCTATATACATATATATATTGAAAACCATTCATTCATGCTGACATCTCCAACTTCACAGATTCACTCTGATTTTCTCCCTTTCCGTATATGCAGCACCCTTCTGTAACAATGGGAAGCCTAGCTTCCATAATTATTTAGATGTTTATTCATGCAATCGGCCTCACTTTATACAACCAATCTCCCCCGTCCACACAGTGACTCCCTGCCCCACACAGATGCCCTCTTCTCGCTGCTCAGGCGCTGACTCCCCTGTGTAGACACCTTCTCACCCTGTTCAGGCTGATTCCTCATGCCAGGATGCTTGCCATCCCTGCACCGAAGCTCCCCTCACCCCCTAGGGCCCTGATAGTTTCCTCTGAGCCGCTGAACTCCTCCCACTGCTCTGTCTCACCTAATGGCTTTAGGACTGAGTTATTCAGGAAAGGGAAAGAATATTACTCAAGTTCTCCCATGTAATATTTTCATTAAACTTCAATTCTTCAACTCATGAATTAATTCATATGAACTTTATTATTTTCAAACATATTGGAGATTTTTGCTGTTGATTTCTACTTTAATGACATTGTATTTAACTATACTCTAGTTTCTAAATTAATTCTATTTAGATCAATTCTAGTACTTTTGAGATATCTTTGAGACTCAATTAGCAGTCAATTTGGTGAATACCCCAGTTTTGTTTGAAAAGATTTCATGTTCTTAAACTGTTAGGGTCAATGTTTTATATGTATCAGTCATACCAAGCTTGTAATTTGTGTTTCCAAATCTTCTATATCCTTACTAAGATTTCTATCTGCTTGATTTACTAATCACTGAGATAAGAGTGCTAAAAACTTTTCTGCTATGGTTGTAGATTTGTCCTTTCTCCCTATAACTTGGCAAAGCTCTACTTCATATCATATATTTTGAATGTACATTATTTGGTAAACACAAGCTCAGAGTTGTTATATTGCCCAGGTGACTTATTCCTTTTATTATCATAGACTAGCCTCAATTACTTATAACAACGTTTCAATAATATTTTTGCCTTAAAGTCTATTTTTCTGATGTTAATATAGCAGCACCAGCTTTTTCTTGTTTTGTTTTATTTATTTGTTTGTTTTTGGCTGATATTTGTCTTTTGTTTCTTTTCCTAGAACTTTACTTCCAAGCTTTTTATGGCCTTAAGGCTTGGATGCTTTTTCGGTAGAAATCATTTACCAGAATGTTTAAAATTCAGTCTTTTAATATCTGTTCTAGCTGGCAACTTTAGCTAGTTTGTATTTGCTATAATGTCTTTTATGTTTGGACTTATTTCTACCATTATATTCTTTTTTTCCTCCTTTCTTGTTCTTTTTTTGAGTCAATCTAGTTGTTCCTTTTTAATTTCTTCTTGCTTGGAAATAACATCTTACTTCTTTGTAAGACCCAAGGTAATGACCATGTTTGCCCTCCTTCTCAATAACCCAAGAATGTAATGACACTTAAAGTCTGATGGTTTTCCACTTGTATGTTGTTTTCCAGACTTTCATATCCACTTTGCCTTTTAAAAATAGACAATTGATTTCTAAATTTTTATGACATTCATACACACAAAAACAAATGAAGACTGAACCTCTGTCCACTAACTTAAGAAATGAAACATTGCTCATATATTGAATTACCCGGTGTAGGCCTCCTCCCCTCAGAAATAACCACTATAAAGTCAAGAAATGTTCCATCTTGCTTGTATGACCCCAAATGGTTGTTTTTGTTATTTTATTCAGAAAATAATTGCTTAGATTTACTACATATTTACCATTTTATTTTGTTACTAGTGCTTTTTTCTCATTGTTGTCTGAGTTCAGTCTTTTTCTAAGAATGACATTCTGACTCGGTTCTTTTAGCAAAGGTCTGAGTCATAAGCTTTCTCATTCTTTATCTGGGAAGAAGTATTTGCATTTGACCTCATTCTGAGGTATAAAATATGAAATACATATGAGTATAGAATTGTTAGTTGACAGCTATTGTCTCTCAACATTTTGCAGATATTCATTTATTGTGCCTATTATATTGAAACCAAGAAGTCTGATGTCAATCACATTAGCATTCTTTTGCAGATAATCTGCCTTAATAGGTAATGTTTCTCCTATTCCCTCTACTAAATCCTTATGCAACTCCTATTATAAGTGACTTTTTAAATTATAACCTCAACTTTTCTAGTTCATGAATTTCCTCTAAATTGTACCTCATATGCTCTTAAAACCAATGATTATATTTAATTTCAAAGGGAATATTTTATACTTCTTGAATTTCTAATTGGCTCTTTTTCAAATCTATTTGTACCTTGTTTCTAATGCTTTTAAAAAATGTTTTAAATACTTAAATCTATGTATCTTTGCACCCTCTTTATGATAGTTCTATTACCTGAAGCTCCTTGCAGTATAATTCTGCTGTTTTTCCTGTCTTCTAAGTCTCTCAAGGTGCATCATTACCTTGTCTGTTTTGTAATTTTGAATGGTGAGCTCGTCTTTGATAGGCATCATCTGGAGGCATCGTGTACAGGCTGGTATAAGGTTTTATCCCACCATCTGTTCTGTTGGCTTCTGCTGGGAATACATTGAGACCTCGATGTGGAGTTTTCCAGGTCCTGCAGTTTGAAAACGAAGCTCATATGATTGGTGGTCAATCATATCAATCACATGGCATGTTTGTGACTACAAATTCCTTGGGGAAGTTTAATTTCCACCTGGCACCCAGGCCTATGTAGGTTTCTTTGCTTTCTATTTGTACTTCCGTGTAGATTATTTCTAGTTTACCATTTCACTGAAGGGGCAGCTCCTAAATGATCCTGGCTTTATATAAGAGGTTCAGGTTTAACTCTTCACCTCCGTCCAGAATTCCAAGGCCTTGTCTTCTGTGTGTCTCTGAGGATGAGAATGAAATCCCTAGGTTTCTGAGACATAACCACCACCGTAGCCCACCCCAGCCTCTGTAACCTGCCGTGTTAGCTCATGTGATTACCACCACTTGAACTCTCAGTTTTCTCTTCCTCTTTGCTCCTGATGATATCTCTTATTTCTTGTGAAGTCAAGTAGGGATTGAAGAGTTGTTTTTTAATTGTATCTAGTATTTGTAGCAGGAGAATTTATAGCAGAATATCTAGACCATTATTATCTTATAACTTCACGTCTCTCAATGTCCCATAGGCATCTCAAAGTCAACTTGTTGTGAGCTATTCTCGTGGGCTTCTTCACAAATCTGATTCTATTTCAGTGTTTCCGTCTCAGTTTCACAAACCAGAAAGTCATCCTGATCTCTCCTTCACTTTCATTGCCCAGTCAACCACCAAGCTACTAGTTTCTCTACTGCATGCATTTGGACCAATTCACTTATCTCTGTCTCTCCTTACTTTAGTGTAAGCCACCATCATCCTCCCCTGAACTACTGTGACTGAACTGCTCCTAATTCTCCTACTCAATCCGTGATATACATACTACAGCCAGAGGAAACGTTCTAAAGCCTAAATCCAATAAATTTACTTTCCTGCTTAAAATTGTCAATGACTTTCCAATTCTGTTTAGATAAAATAAAATTTGTTTAAATCCTTAATATGTTCTATTTCATAGGGCTTATTTACTTCCATCATTAAATCTAACCTAACAAAAATCTACTGAGCAGCTGCTCCTTATGGGCAGAGTACTTAGAACTGGACTGAATGTGTGTATTAGTTTGCTACAACTACGCTACAGACTGAATGTTTGTGTCCCCCCAAAACGCATGTTAAAATCCTAACCCACAAGGTGATGGTATTAGTCGATGAGGCCTTTGGGAAGTGATTAAGTCGTAAGAGTTTAACGCCCTTATAATAGAGTTCCCAAAGGGGTCCCTCGGCACTTCCACCATTTGAGAACACAGCAAGAAAAGAACAGTCTATGAAGGAGAAAGTGGGCTATCGCCAGACACTGAAGCATCCTACAGCTTGATTTTGGACATTCCAAGCCTCCAAAACTGTGAAAAATAAATTTCTGCTTTTTATTAGCCACCCAGTCCGTGGTATTTTTGTTACGGCAGCCTGAACAGACTAAGACAGATTTCCGTAACAGAAGTACCACCGATTAGCTGGCTCAAACAGAAACTCAATTTTCCCACATTCTGGAGTCTCTGAAGTGCAGAAGTCCAAGATCAAGGTGTTGGCAGGGTTGGTGTTGTCTGGAGCTTCTCTTGTTGGCTTGTGGATGGTTGTCTTCCCCAGATTCTTCCACGCTTTTCCTATGTGCATATCTATGTCTTGTCTCCTGGCTTCTAAGGACACCTATCAGATGGGTTTAGGGCATGCCCTGGTGACTACATGTTAACTTAATTACCTCTCTAAACACTCTGTCTCCAAATATGGTCACATTCCAAGGTACTGGGTGTTAGGACTTCACTATATGAATTTTTGGGGGAGATGCAATTCAGCCCATAGCACTGTAGTAAACTGAACCTCATCAACCTCTCTTCTTTGGGCCCCTTGTTGTTTCCTCTCCCTTTCCAGGTACTTGTCCTACACAATGAGATTCTCTTTCTTGCCTTAGGGGCTTTGCAAAGACTCTTTGCTTCACTTGGAATGTTTCTTCCCCAACTTTCCTAGCCAAAGGTTAAATCTCAGCTTCAATGTCACTTCTTCAAAGAAAGATTTCCTGACTCAGATTAGATTAGGTCTCAGTGCTTTGTGTTTTCCCATCCTTTCTGTATCACTTCCCATTATGCAACATCAATTTCAAAACATTTGTAGGGAGAGGAAAGAAATACTGTTGTATTAACCAGCTATTACTATAATAATGCTGCCCCCAAATCCACTCCAAAATTCAGTGACTTAAAACAGCAAGGATTTATTTCTCCCTCATGCATCTGCAGGTTGCTGCCGTTCACTTGTTCAAGATGAAACTTCAGCTTCCCAGCTCTGGACTGCTGGCTGAGTTCAGATCTGCTTCATGTATCTCCTTAGAATATTGGCTACCCATGGTGGTCTCCTGGCAAATGAAGTTCAAGCAGAGGGTACATGCAATGCCTATTAAAGTCTCAGGTTGGCACGGGCACATTGTCACTTCCTCCCAATTCCATTGGTCGAAGCAAGTCATAGTTAAACCCTCCATCAATGGGTTGGGGACATACCCTCTCTCCCTCCTTTAGCAGGAGGCACTGCAAGGTCACATGGAAAAATGGCATCAGACCTGTATAATGTTTAGTTCTATAATAGGCAGGAACGAGGAACAATAACTCAATCTACTATAAGTACAGCAAACAATATGTACACAGTATTTTGTTTACTTAAAGTAGATTATCCAAATATGTTTGTCAGTACAAAGATATACTAGTTTTTCTGTATTATGAACTAATTTTCATAGTCAGAGTCTAAAGTATCTTATGAATCACTTTTGGTTCCCAACAGTTATGCACATCACTCTAGTGACCAGCCCCTTCTACAACCCAGGTGCGGGACCTTGACCTTTTTAACGCTTGTACAAGTTTTAGGTGTACAAAAGAGTAAAATAATAGAGTTCTATTAGTATGCCCCATTTAGTTAAACTGAGGCATTTCCCCCCCAAAAAAACTTATGCTTTTATCATTGGAAGTTAAAAAATGTTTATGAAATTCAACAAGTAGCTTTTGACGAATACTTGACACCTGAATGATAGTCCTTCACAAAGCATGAACCTTTCTAGCTTAGGAATTGCACAAGTTGTTTCTAGTGTCAGTTGTATGGTCTAGATGTGAAAGGCAATTCTTTTGAATATGCTTTAATAACAAAAGGAAACACACGATTTTTTCCTGTTAGGTATCTTTGCATCTTAGGGCATCTGCAAAGGACTTCAGTGTTTCCAGATGACATTTGGAGTGCAAGTCCATCATTTCTCCAGTGATGAATGGTAGCTTCATGTATCCCAACTTCGTCATGTGGCTTTATTTACATGCTTTTCTGCATATCCAATGCCTTTCATTTCAGAGCTACCTTCTTTTGAAAGACTTTTGAGAAGACAATTAGAGATCTAAATTTAAGTTAAAATTCAATTCTGTGTGGTGATAGCAGCAGAAATAGCTCAAGTAAGAAGACATTTGTTTAACAAGAGATACAATGTCGATTATATCACAACTTATTCCTCCTCTACCTAATAGCTGGGAGGTTTCTTTTAATGTGGATTGAAGAATTTATCCCAATGTAACACTGGAGTAGTTGTCTGAAATTACTTCTTGCTTGGTTCAGTTATGGTCTCTTCCATAAGTACAGGAAAGTGACCCAGTCAGGGTGAATAAATGTCCTTTTCACCGGGGTCTGGTTGGGATGCTAGATAGGATACGTCCTTTTTTCTGAGGTTCTAAGGATCATGTGAAATAGACAAGAGTCATCATTCCCACCCCACTGAGACAGCCCTCTAGAGAAAGAAAACAATCCAGGGGAGTGGAGAGAGAGAAGGGCTGGGCGGAGACTGAGCCACATCCCAGAGGTTAGCGCTTGATCGTAGAGTTCTCATAATGTCCAACATCATCTTCTAGGACTTTTTGATGCATAAATCAAATTTTATGCCAGATTAGTGTGAGCTGATTTCTGTCACTTGCAACCAAACAGAGTCCAGGCACTACAAAATAATGACCCAAATGAATAACAGGAAGGTTAGAAAAAAATACACAATGCAATGACCGCAAAAACAATTTCAGATTTCAGAAAAACAAGTTCATCATCTGCTTTCCTGAACAAAATGAAGGGCCCAGAGATCCTTAAAATCCCCCGTTGGCCTCTTCCATCCAGTGTTTCACGCACAGCAGCTGCTTCTGCTCCTTTACATCTGTCTTCAAATTCCAGTCTCGTGTCAAGATAACCTCCTCCCCCAAATATAACCTTTTGAACTTTTGTTCTCTCCCTTTCCTCCCTATTCTCTTGTCTAAGGTCCAAAAGAACTTGTCTGTCAAAGTGGGACTTTCAGAGAAGGACTCACCTCAGAATGCAAGACAATGTTAGCCACACGAGCAAACCTGGGTATGGCTGTGTGCACCTCATTTTCACCTCACCGCTCCCCTTTTAGGAATGTTATAAAATGAAAATAATATATGCCTTAGGTTTGAGGTTATACAAATATTAACCTTTCTGTTTTTTTCCTTTGCTAACTCAGTGTCTTCCAAGTACATATTAGGTACCTAATAACAATTTTTTTTAATAAACAAAGAAGAAATGAATCACTGGATGAACAAAAAAAGAATATATGAATAAAACTAAAAAGGAGACATTAAACATTTTTGGCAAATTACTACTGAGAAATTTAAAGTCATGGTCAATAAATGCTTGACATGTAGAAGATAAAAAGATACTCCTAAAATTCAAGTCATTCCTTCACATACCTATAAAAAGAAAAAGATAACTGAAAGTAAAAGCAAGTAATATATATATTTCTGAATGGAGTAGTGGATTCTATCTACAGTTTTTGATTGAAATTTATCACAAATATTGAAAGATACTTAAATTGTGAACCTATTGATAAGTAAGTATTTATAACAACTGATATGTAGGTTTGTACTCATCTTTATACAATAGCAATATTGGCTGTAGCCCTACATTAAGGAAACTACTGTGGGGGACAGGGGCAAATATCCTGTGGGCTGTTCATTTTAAAGTTTGATTCATAGACCCAGGCACCTTGCTTCACTTCCATCGTGGTGGACCAGATAAACCGGCCTTGTTGCCACTTTCTCTCTCTCTATATAGATATAATATGCATCTATATCTAAATTCTCTCTATAGATATGTATTATATATGATATATATATATATATGATATATATCTAAATTCTCTCTATGATTATAGGTATGTAATATATATGATATATATATTACATATCTATAACTGTCTCTATATAATATGTATCTATCTATATCTATATCTATATCTATATCTATATCTATATCTATATCTATATCTATATCTATATCTATATCTATATCTATATCTATATCTATATCTGGGTAGTTCTTGATAGCTGAAGATGTACTTTTTCATCCAGGATGAAATTTAGTCTTTATAATACCCTTGTGATATTGGAAACCCATAGCTTTAGTCTCAAACTCCAGAAGAAGCAACTCAAATCACACTAGTATGTTGCAGAGTTGAGACTAGAAGTCACAGGACACGATGCTCCGTTTCCCCCTTTCCTTTAGACTAGATTTCATACTTGGTTTTTCATTTGAACTGTGGTCATAAGAATAAATTACAGGTAGAGTCTTTGTGTTGGGTGGACGGAAGGGAAAGGAGGCAGAGCGGAAGCAGGAGGGAGGTGGGAAGCAGAAGAAGGAAGGAAGGGGGAAAACACAAACAACTGCCACAGGGTTCTCTGTGTAGTGGGGAAGGAGAAAGCTGAATTGTTCCCCTTTTGCTTAATGAGTTCTTAGATATGCATGAGGCCACAAGCTTGATTTTGGGTACAAATGGAGAACTATTGTACTTAACAAATTAATAGGAATTTGGAGAAATAATAATTAAAAAAAACTAGTAGAAAGGAAAAGAAAATTGTCATAAGGCATAAGGTGGAGGACCTAAGTTAGGACTTAAAGATAATGTAGTCAGCAACAAATACCCCATGGTGGGATATAGCTGATTATTATATTTTTAATAGAGAGGTATCTTTTGCTTCTCCCAACTCCCCTTCCCTCTACTTTCTCCAATTTCTTTTCTCTTTATCCCTCACAGTTCTCTCTTTTTTTGTATGTCTTACTCTTTACGTTTAAGCAATAACTTAAGAAAGAGAAGTCTGGCATTTGCTTATTTTAACTCAAAGGAAAACAAGCCTGAGACTGTCTCTACAACACGAACACCCAAGGGATTCATTTTTGGGGAGAAAAAATTCTGAGCAGAGAGAAAACAAACAGACTTTTAAAATGTAACAATTAGATTGAAAAAAATGTATATAGAGGTCAGTTTGTTTACTTGGATAACGTACTCTTAGTGTTCTTAATTATGTGAAGTAAATAATCTTGGTTGATAGAATTTTAGATGAAGCTGCTAAAAGTAAAATGTTTGAGAAAACAGATATTGCTAACTGGAGATAGAAACCACTTTATACAGCACCCGCTGAACACTCAGTGGAGAAGTAAAACATCCAGAACACACCCAGCTTAATGGGAATGTGTTTTCCTATTTCGGCGTGTGTTTGTCTATAAAAGCATTTGGAGGGGTAGCTTTATACTGATTCTACCTTGCAAAAATATCAATCAACCAACCATCATTTGCTAATAAATGTTTTCATCATACTTTTTAAACCCTTTTCAGAACATCTGGGTTTTTTCATTCATCCTTCTCAAAAAAATGGACCCCATGGTTTGACACCCTAAAGCCACCTCTGGACTTTAACACCAATTCTGTCCTGAATGGAAGGCTCACTTGCTGAGTTTCTCTAGCTTGCAAAGAAAGGGAGAATTCTTTCTAAACCACTTGAATTTGTAACTTAAAAATAAGAACCCCACACCTGCTCATCTATGGCGAGAAAGTGTACTCCCCTTGTTACATGGTATGCAATTAGATGCATTTGAAATAAAAGGTAAGTTAAATCAGAAGTCCCAGGGACAGGAATGTACTATTTTAAAACAGTGAGTGTCAAATGTTGTTTTTCAACCCATTCCCAAAGGATATTTCACAGGTAATTTCTCAGGGCTGATCTTAGCTAATTATTAGCTACCATACGCTGCCTCCCAGTTGAAGTGCCTATCTCCTGACAGAAAGACACAGCTAGTGTTTTGTTTCATTTGTCCTTGGAGTTTTTATCAGCATCAAGAAGGTGGACTGAGCCAAAGTTAGAAGAATTCTGAAGCTAAGCAAAAAGCGACGCTTTAACAGTCCCCATTAATGGGGGGCTGTTACATGATTAATTTGAGAAAAACAGAAGAGACCGATTTCTTTACAACTCACAGTTGGATGCACCACGCTAAAACTAATCCTGTAAATTACATTTTAAATCTTCAACATATTCCGAGCAGATAAAATAGTGGCATGATTGACCAAACTCCTTTTAAAAGTACACATATTACGATGCATCATAGTTATAAACAGATGGTATTTGGCCTCCTTCCTATTCTCAACATTTGGAATTTCTAAACTATGTGAATTAAACAATAATATTTTATAAACATACAAGGGATTTTGCTCACTGCTTTGTTAACATAGAAATTATACAATGCTGACATTTATTTAAATTTTAAAAAGTAAACAACAGTGTGCATTGAAATAAAGCAAACTAAAGTCAACATAGAGAAGTATGTTCTGTGTGCGTGCTACCTACAATGGCACTGGCCTTTTTAAGGGAAGACATAGCGGGCTGAAGAACAAATGGCAACCTCTATGGGCCTAAGCCTTTGGACTCCAGAGGCTTATTTAACACCTGTCTGTAAACAACGGATATTCATACCATAATTGGCTATTTGACCATCAGTGTTCATTGACTATGTAACCTGCTATTATGGAGTTAAAAGAAGTTCCTTTTCATTGGCTCCTCAGCTTTCATAGCAGTGAAAGTGTCCTCGCAGTTTTAAAAACACTTCTACAAACGGGAATCATTCTGACACTTGTACTCAGAATGAGAAACATTATCGTGATATCAATAAGTGTATATTTTTCTTTGAGGTATATTATTGCCAGAGAGAAAAGGCAATGTATCAGATCTTAATGTCATTTCCCGAGATTCTAAAATTATAGCTTTAACCCTTTAGCCACATACATTTTGGAAGGGAGACCCATCTGCTGAGTTGATGTACAAAATAGAAGGCACTTGGTTTTCAAACACTACTCTCAGATTTGCAAAGTTGTGCTGTGATGAATAAATAATGAAACAGATATTTCAATCCGTTTTATGATTTTTGAAAGCCCTGATCATCATTGTTTACAGCCGGTCTTTTCTCGGTACACTCCCCATGTGCTCTCCCTCAGCCTTCCACGGGCAGGCTTATGGAGCCACCCCCACCCCTTCCTCCGTTTACCTCTGCACTGCTCCTCTCACATTTTAATCAACCAAACAACTCATATCGTGGAGTTTACAATTAGAGGAATGTTTCAAACCAGGGGTGGGGGGAAATCTTGAGCCATATTATAGGCCAGAGATGATCAGGCACACCCCCGGCACAGGTTTTGTATCTGGTCACTAGCGTGCACCAGTTTAGCATAGCAATCTCCGTGGGTGGGAAACAGATTACAACCGGGATGGACAGAGACGCAAACTGTATTGTTGAAACTAAAGGGCAAGAGGTACTTTTTCTCTTAGACACATAAATGTGCACGCTAAATACCTAGTTGTACATAATAGAAGTCTCAAAATATTAAACTTTTTTCCAAGATTTCTGCAACTTAGACCAAAATGAGTGACAAATCAACGTCAAGGAAGAGAAACAAAGTAGGTAGGAAGTGAAGGCAAAAGCGTCCTGGAGTCTGGGGTGTGGTTTAGCTCACATGTGTGGCTATAGAGAGCAGAAGCGGAGTACTTTAAAACAGCCAGTATTCCCTGCCTGTCTCGGCTCCCATGCCCCGGACCCTCGGTTTTTGCATAAGGTGCATTTGTTTTTAAAGCGGAGCGGGTCTGAAATCAGTAATTTTGTTTAGAGCGTCTTCATATTCTCTCACTGAGGACTGAGAATAGGCGCCTCCGGGAACCAAACGCAGTCAATCCCAGACGGAGCGAGGAGGCGGTCTGCCCCGCCGGGGCCGCGCTGCCTTCCCGGGCCGCCCGGCCCTCTCCGCTCAAGCCCCGGGCTGCCGAGCCAGGGCGGCGAGCGCGCGCCCGCATGTGCGTGTCCGCGCGCCGGGTGCGTGCCCTGCGAGTGCGGGCCGGCGGGCGCGCCAGCGCGGGCTGCCTGGGAGTCGGCGCGGGGTGGGCGCGGACGCTTCCGGGGGTCGTGCGGCCCCGCAGCCTCGCCCCGGGTCCCCGCCCCCGGGACTGTCCGGCTCCCGCCGGCTCCCGCCGGAAGGGCTCGGACCCGACACCGCGACCTCAGCGTCCCCCTCCTGCCCGTTTTCCTCTCGCCGGAGGAGGTGCAGGGCTCCCCCGACCCGCTTGGGACGGGACGGAGAGGGGCGTCGGGGCGGGCGCCGCGGCGGGCGGGAGGCAGGCGGGCTCGCGGGCCACTACGGCGCCGCGGCGCGGGGGATGAGGCGCGCGGCGAGGGCGGCGGCGGGGCGCTCGCCCAGGCCTCCAGGGACCCGCGGCCCCCCCCCTGCCTGCCCTCGGCAGCCTGGGCGCGGCCGCTGGGCAGCGGCTTGTCGGGGCATCGCGACCAGCCGGGTCGCGCGCTCGGGCCGGGGAGCCCCGCCGGGTCCAGGCCCTGCGCCCCGCCGCCGCCGCCGCCGCCGCCCCCCTGCCCGCGGCCCAGGCCCGAGCCCCCAGCCTGCGGCGCGGAGCAGACCCGGCTGAGCGGAAGACCCGGGAGGGAGGGAGGGCAGAGAAAGGAGATTGCCAGCCCCAGACAAGGAATCCTTAATTACAGATTAAAAGCAAACAAAACCTACACCACATTCTCCCTGTGTCAGCCGACTGCCGCGACAAAAGGAAACGCAAAACGCTGAGGGGGAAAAGGCTCCTTCTAGTCTTGTCTTGTAACCCCCATCCCCCTTTTATTATGGGAGCGAATGTAAAATGCATTAGGTGGTGACTCTGGGTAGGTGGTGCCTGGGGCCAAATCGCAGCTGCGCGCCCGTCGTGTAGGTGGACAGTTTGCTGATGCGCGCAGAGGTCTGGGGAACCTCTTAGAAATAAAGGGCTATAAATACTACTCTCGAGCACATTTCGCTTCTTCAAAACGTATTACTCATACTTAAAATTAATAATTTTAAGTTTTAAAATTTGGTGATTAAAGTTTTGCAGTTCATTACCTTCAGTGACATCCTACCACGCGCGCGCACACAAGGCGCCCGCGCGCGCACGTGTTTTATTTTGCAGTTTCTCTGATTCCATTTTTTCTGGCCTGGTATCACAGCACTGGAAATGTACGAGAGAATACACGCCGATGGGCAGCCAGGGAGCACAGCTGCAAGCACCGGAGCACAACTTTCCTCCATGCCTTTGCGGCTCAAGAGGAAGAAGGAGAGGGGTGTGCTTTGATGTCTTTCCTCTTGATTAATTACGGTCACAAAACTCTCTGCACCCTGTCTCTGGGATTTAAGATACCGGTTGAACGCCACGGTGTCCTGCATCGTCTACAAAAGGTGGAGAAGCGTTCGCACTCCGAAGCCCACTCACTGGCCATGACAAACCTCCAGTTCGGTGCCCTTATTTCTAACACTAGAAAGACGACCTTTGAGGTTCACCCTGAGCCACCCGCACTGCACTCTTAGGTATTTTCTCTCTCCTTGCCGCGTCAGCTTTAGAAACAGTTTTACCTCTTTGCTGCTCCTCTGTTCATTGATACACCGAGATGCTGGAGCTTGAAGGCAACACGGCCACCTTGGTTAGTCATCTTACTACGCGTCCTCTTTGTAGATGGTATTTTTCCATTTTTCATCGATGTTTTTCACCAGTGTCATTTCCCACAGCATTAATTTTTTTTTCCAAGTGCTTTTTCATGTGATTCCAGTTAAGTGATCGGCCCACACCCCAATAATGCTGTTGGCTTTCAAGATTAATAGCTGCGATTCAGTAATTCTTAAGACCTACTGATCCATATTTTCAATTTAAATGATTTCTAACATTATTGGCCAGGCAAATGCCTGAGCCACTGTGTTCGTGGACTGGTGTCCAGCCGGATGGCAGCGGCCTTACACTCGGGGCCTATAAACATGATTTAGTTCCTGCCGTGGTCTCTTCGGTTGTAGGAGGCAGAGCACCTGCCTGACTTCCCACCTTCCCCAGAAGTGGTAGTAGATCAGCAGACTCACAAATCAATGTAACTCAAACTAGGTTTCAACCTCATTCCTCCTTCTGATACATATTTAGGAAAACTTTAAAAGTCTCCCTCTGAGCACCTAGCCCTTCTATACACCGCCTCCATTTTGACTTGATCCTTCAGTATAACAAATAAGGCGAAAGAGCAAAGGAGCCTTGCTTTCCTTCTTAGCTTTCCAGTGTTTGAGAGGATCATCCTGTTGCCATTGTTTTAGGCAAGTTGTTGTAACTTCATGTTTTTACCACCCACCAAAGAACAAAACAGGATTAAGTTTATATTAATAAATGATGTTCATGACTAGGTTTCCAAATGCCAGAGCTGTGATTTATTTTTTTAAATGGGTGGAGAAAGGAGAACGGCAATAAAATCAGCCCCTAAGTCACTCAAACTCCTTGGCTTCACACATCTGTGTGGTGATTTTATTTGTCTTTCTGATTTTTTTGCATGTACCTCTAAGTGTCCTTTAAGTTCTATTGTGAGGGATGATTTTGTTGGCCATTTACCTTTGTAGCTTAAAACTGTTTATTATAAATTTATAAGATTGTATGTTCCTCCTTCCTATGTGTTTACAATTGTCCTTATTTTTTCCTCCACCCCACTAAGAATTTCACAATAAAATTCTGCACCAAATAAATTAAAATCTCCAACTTCAGACACCCAAGAAGACATTAATCCATTTGGTAAAATACCCAGACCTCCCCCTCTCAATTTCAGCTCTTCTTAATGTAACATTTAGTAATTGCAGCTGGCTCCTTATCCTTTCCTCCCTCCCTTTCATTCTGAATCATATTGGCCTTGTTTAACCTTCATTTCCTTTCCTACCCCCCACATTTGTCCACGTACTTTTCTTTGACCATGTTTGTCTCTCTCCTCCTTTTTGCTGCGGGGATTGAAAGCAATAAATAGAGCTTTCTAAGAGCTAATACTTTATTACAATCCCATTCTTCCTCCGCATTCCACTACGAACGCTTTGTACGATTTTGATGCATCCTTCAGTTGTGCAGTTACTGCTCTGTATTTTTCTGATTGATCATTAAGTTATGCTGGCTTTTGAGAACTGCCTCCATAATCCTGAAGCAAAGGCTTCGTGCTTGGCATGCTCTGCCTTTGGAATGTCTTTCCTTGGCAAGAAGAGGCATTTCGGTTTGACTATGATTCTTAAGTTACGATTCAAGGCGAATTTGTTCAGTTAGGTTCCTGCTCTAAGCAGCTCTGCCCCTCCCTGTGAAGTGTTCCGTGAGGCTGCTCAGTGAAGGGTGTGTTGTGAGTGCAAGATGTAATATGCTTATATTGTACTTGATTATCAGTTTTCAAAAACAGCTGCATGCTTTGATATCTGTGTAAGGAAATATCGGAAGATAATATACCACTGGTATTTATTACTCTATAATTAAGGATGTGTCAGTGTTTCCCTTTTAAAAAACCCCTTTTATCAGAAATTCATATCTCAGGCATAAATTTCCCTATGAATTACAGTCTAATACCATATTAGAAGTATCTTCTTTGTAAGTTACCCCTCCCCTTCCTTTTCTTTCTGGGGAAATAGGTTTCAGGATGTAATTTCCGGGTGTCTACCAGGGATGAGGGGGAGCAGGCCCCGCGCTGTACAGGGTAAGGCGCTCCCGCCGCTGATGCCACCTGCCCCCTCTGCTCCTGGCCCTTGGCACCAGGCCACATCGTGGGGATGCATCTTGGATAAAGGGCCAGCCCGATCGCTCTGTGGATGAGCAACCTCATTGTCGCAAGCGATAGACAAGACTCAGCGGCTCAGCAACATCACAGGCGCCAGAGCCTGAAATTTCAGAACCAGGAATCAATTCTTGGACATTCTTCTCCCTTCGGTCACTTCAAGTCCAAATGGGGCCAGAGGTAACATGCATCTACGGTATGGTTCCGGCGGCTTACGGATCCAGGGCCTGCTGACAGGGAAGCAGGAGGAGGAAAGAGGTGGTGATGGAGAGACAGGCAGTCGGTCCTCTCTGCTAAGGGATGCTCTGGACCCTCGAAGGGAGCGCAGCCTTCGGAAAGAGGCCGAGTTGTTGGCCAGCCTCTGCCGCCAGAGGACCCACAGCAGGGCAGTTTCTTCTCAGGCCCTAAGTCTTCCCACTTCTAAAATCGGGAGGTTAGAACAACAAATGCTTAGCGGGAGGGCAGGAAAGTTCCCTAAACGTAGAAATCCAGCAGCATTTAAAGAGCCCAGGGAGGGGTGGGGGCCTGCACTGGGGCAGAGACTGAATGCCTCCCCCCAGGCATGGTTGTAGTAATAATAAAAATGCTTAAAATATTGGCAGCACTACCCGGTCTCTCATGCCTCTATTACCGCTAACAATGTGGGCCACAAAGCAACTCCCCACTGTTCTTTGCACCCTCATGTCTAGTGGGGAGAGAAATAGAAGGCACCTCGGGGTCCACCTGAGTCATGCACACTGAACTTGGTGCTCCCTGGAAGGCACATGGGTGACAATGACAAGCAGGGAAAAGCCTATACAGTCTTTTTGTTTCTGTAACACAGTCTGGCTCCCTAAATATGCTGTTACATGATGCCTCAATTTTCTCAGTTGTGAAATAATGAAAACATCACATTTTTCAAATACACAGGACTTCAAATTCCTAGAGGAAGGTATTACACAAGTGTTCTATTAGAAGTCACATCTTCCTGCCCTCCGCCTTAGGTCTGCTATTTAAATGCACTGATAGGACAGAAATATAAGCACTTTCTGATTCTGTCACAAGAATCACCAATTTCTCATGTCAGTTTAGGGTTGAAGTCATTACCACAGAGCAATGGGAGAGAACTGAGTCCCACAGATGATCACAGGTAATGGGAGGACCCCTGAAAACATGGGTCCCCAATTCCAATTTAGGAAAATGGGCTGTAGGGTGAGGGGGGATCCTGTCCGCTTAAGTCATGTGGACCACATGGGCAGCCAGGGCACCAGAAAGGTCCCGGGGAGAGCTTCCTTCCATGGGGTGGAGTGCAGCTAAGGGGCAGAGTCCATGATTTGCTTCTGTGTCTTGAAGAGGAAAGGGGACCGACACCCGCTGGGACGCGGGCCGTGTGGTCAGGAGGTCAGACGGCTCTGGCTCTGTGCTTGACCATCAGCCCTGCGGTTCTCGAGAAAAGAAGACTGGGTCATTTAACACCTTTCAGCTTCCTCTCATTATCCTTCAAAAGGCATTTTATAGAGCTCTAGTTTTCCATCTTGTGTTTGTAATGTCACAGGCATTAGTTAGAAATGGTGATCAGCAGCCTGGGAGAAAGGAACCCCGGGAGAGTCAAGTCCGACTTTCTTAGTAGTTTGTTTCAGGGTCGAGGTTAAGCCCTTGGGTTCTAGTGAGTGGAGAAGTCTTCTCATGCAAAATGGCAGTTAGGGCAATTTCTTTCACTGAGGGAAAATGGGTTTCTGACTTGATCTGTTGTTTAGAGTCAAGTAATGTTAAGGAAGGTAGGAAGCAAAAGTGACCAAAGTATGTATAGCTCCTATCAGTGGGCATATCCAATGACATTGAAGGTACAGAGTCACCAAATGGTACCAGTAAGTGTTTGTGTACATGACCCAGCTTATGGACAGACCTTAACCATACAGTAAACATGCCTCTCCCAATTACGTATCTGGTCTTTCCACCATCACTCCTCTGACTTAACCATTATGGCAAATTTACTGTAATTCTCATGTTTTTTTTCTGTACTTTAATCACATATGTACATGTCTTTGCACAGAATGTAGAATTGTTTGCATGTTTTTATGCTTTCCCAGTTACATTTTAATGAATAGCTTTGAAGGGAAGGTGTATTATAGAAGCATCAGTGGTCTTGTGTGTCAATTCAAATTTTAAAATGAAACATGTTCATTTTAGTGGTTTACTCTCTTCATTGTTACATATAAAATCTGATATTAAATATCACCAGTTTTCTGCTGAAACAGAGAGGCACTTAGAGCGATACCTGTCAACAGTCCATAGAAGAATAAAATATAAAATATGTCAACATTAAAAGACAGCATGGACTATCATTTGAAAACTGATTCTATCACCCAGAGGAAGTATCTTGAGACTTAAATGAAAATTTTATTGTGGCTCATAATATTTCTGGGTAGCAGATGCTTTCTCAAAAACAGATTTTACTTTTAAAAATACCAAATATAATTAACACCTTCAACATAAAATGAAGTCTTTGCTTCCAGATGCATTTCAAGGTGTTGAAATAAATCTATGCAGCTTCCATTGGCTATGAGTTTCCATTGACTTACTGATTCTGCTGCCATCTTTATGTGGCATGACACCTATAGAGCAGGGCATTTAAACTTAGCTGCATTTGAATGTATTTGAACTTAACCAGGGGAATTTTCAGAAACGTCTTTGGACTTATTCCTGATCAACATGGTACAAACGAGTAGGTTAAGAACTAGGCACCCTGTTACTTATTACTGAAATACCTAGTCAGAAACAAAGTTTAGGGAAGTTCTGGCAAATGTCCTGGAAAATGTATAAAGATTTTGATAATGGGCAGACTTTTAAAGACATTTAAAATTAAAATTGGTTTAATGAGTTATCTTAAAAGAATAAAATTAACAGTGAGATGTTAAAAAAAAGAAAGATAAAATTTTCAACAGCAATATTTAAAATTAGAAGTAACAGTACTGTCTGATTTCCTTAGTGAAAATAAGGGAAACAAGATTAGAGTCAATTTGTATTCTCAGTTATCCTCTGACTTCAACAAAATATGGGTTGGTTTACTGAGCAACACTCCATTCCACCATATCATTGGTATTGAGAAGCACACATATACACATACACACACACACAATTTCCAAATGTTAAAAATTACCCAGTTAGAAAACTTCTTATTGCTTATTTGCACTAATACCAAATCTGACAGAAAAGTTTAAAGAAGTGGCAACTTTAATGTAAATTTTTATTCCACAGAAATTGCTGGGCACAATTAAAGACAAAATTTGACTTGAGTTTATGGGTGTAGAGGAAAGAACTCCATATACAGGTCACATTCAACACTGCATTTGCCAAAATCAGGAAACTATTTAAATATTTTGGATGCACTACCTGAGAGGCAGTTAATGTTTTTTCCCCATCAGTTAGTAAGAAAACATTTGGGATAACTGTTACACATATAATATCTTGTACACTATAAAATGTGAGTCCATTATCTTTAGGAAAGTAAAACATGAAACTAAACACTGTTCCTTGGCTGTGAGAGTATTAATATTATTTTGGGAAGACATCATCTATGATATGGCATCTTTCTGACTAAAGTAAATTTACTCATCTAGTTCATCTCATTAGATGCTAAACCCTGCCCCGAAGTGTCTGAGGACCTCTTAGGTATGTTGAGATCTTCACTTGTGTACTCAAAAGGAGCAGACCTACCTGACAGATTACGAGTTCCCCAGTCTCAGACCTGAAGGATTTCTGAAATAATCCCTGAGCCTCTTGTTTCATGGGTGAGGAGGAAATTTATTCAGTGACATCCCTGCAAGCTGTGGGACTCGAAGCCAGTGCTGTATGGATTGCAAATGGCTAGGGAGAGGACACTGTGCAAAGACAGCTTGTTCTGCTTTTAAATTTCCAGGCCTCGCTCCCAGAACTCCTGCTTTCTTTGATCTGTAAAAGTGCCTCTATCCCAAGGGCTCTGTCTGGCTCTCTGACCTTCTATTTGCTGCTTACAATTTTGCTACCTGTCAAATGGGCCCAAATGGACTGCTGAACCATTCCCTGCTCTGTTTTGGATGCCTGCTAGACCACTCAATCCTTCTAGAAACCAGAGAGCCAGGCCGGCCCTTGTCTACCCCACTCTCCCTGGCTGTGCCTCACGCTGCAGTGTATAGAAGTTACTCATTTCAAAAGCTAGGAAAGTTACAATTTACCTGTCAGTAAACAGAAGATGGTTTATCAACAGACTTTACCTTAATGACTACAAATGTTTACCTCCTGCTTTCCAGAATGCAAAGAAAATCTTGGAAATGTCATAATATCTTACAAACATTTGCAAAACAGATCCTTGTTCATCCAGAAAAGAAACAATTGTATTCGTTGTCTCTGACATAAAACAATTGTTCGGTGAGAATAACAGAGATCGATGTACACACTTACACGTAAATTAGGTATGTCAATTAAAAATTTCAGTGGGTACTTTATTAAAAATTTATTTTACAATCTAGCCTTTCAAAACATCTTTACATCAACAAATACAGCAGCTTGACTATTGGAATCAAAGCGATTTATCTTGAAAAGATTATATTTGGAGCTGGTTGCAAATATTTTCAAGGAATATTTATACCAAAATTACTGGTTTGTTAGAGGTATTTTGATTTCTCTATTTTTACACCTGGAAAAAAATTAAGACAAGTATCTCAGTGTTCATTTTATGGGCAAGATGGCCCCACTTAGTGTATTTCCCATGTTTGTCCGATTTACAGCTGTTTATCTTGCAACTTTAAGATAAATTAAATGCAAATGTAACTCTGTGACTCATGGGAATACCTGCCAGACCCCTTATTAATACCTTCACTTAAAACCTCCTGTGCCAGAGAGTCATTAATTTGCTAAGAGGGTAGTGCTAAGCAGCCCTCTGCCCACAAACCGTTCTGAGATTGCTGCCCAATTAATCGGGCAATGCTCAGAGGCTCCTTCCAGGCCCCGTGGCCCTTTGAGGGCACAGGGAGGCTCCGGCGGCAACCTGGCAACCTAGGTAGAAACCCAGCCAAGTGCAAGCGTTTGAAGCTGTAGTTTGGCTGCCGTCATGTCGGCAAAAAGAAAGAATTCAGGCACCATGTCATCCAGTACAAAGGATAAAAACGGATTCCACCGGAAACGCAATGTGGCACCACATATGGGATACATGAGTGCAGTTATACAACAGGCCACATATTTTTTTTTTGAACAGTCTCCTCCATGTGATGCTGAGGACATGTGTAACCATCACAGCGTCTCTAGGAATCTGTATTTAATTTGAGTTGGGCTGGTGGCAGGGATTGGAGATCTGAAGCCGCCACAGGTTTGTGGCAGATGGCTCTGTGTCAGCTATGACAAGCAGCCAGGCTCAGCTTCCTCTGCAGATTTTCTTTTCTCTCTGATCAGGTAAATATGGGCACACTCTGGAAAGTTCTACAGATTCTGCCTTAGGCTGCAAGTTTGTGACTTAGCCCCATCTGTCACAAATCTTCCCTAGGTTCTGCTGTGAGCAGAGACCTGAATTTACCACGTAGGGCTGCCCAAGAAAAAGGAGTCATCTCACCCTGTAAGGGGGAGGGAGAGAAGAGAAAGCAAGGAAGAAGCATTAGCCACGGAAAAACTAAAGTATGCTGAAAATTCATACTGCAGATTTGCATAACTTACGTCAATTAGATTTCAAAAAGCCACCAAGTAAATGGTTCTCAAGTTTCATCACCTCAGGAAATCCCAGATTCTGATTGGCTTAACGTGTAACTGTGTTTCCACCGTAGGGAAAAGCTTCCGATATTTTGAGAATGGGTACATTCTGCTGTACACACATTTCCTGGTTTATGCTATGGATGACAGCTATTAGAAATCTGTCATCCAACTTTTAACTTTTATAAACACAAGATACACAACACTCTTTAATACATGTTTTGCTAAATGTATGTTACTTTTAAGTGGTGAAGGTACAAGAGAAATGCCATTACTATTACGTGGAATTTATAAACCACTTCAAGTCTACAAATGGGTTTATATTCATTATTTCATTATACCAGTACCTCATGGGAGAATGCTATTAAGAATTAAGAAAAAAAAATTCTTACAAGTTTATAGATGAATCATATAGAGGCCAAGAGGTTCACCTAGAGCCAGGCTGCAAATGAGTAGCAGAGGACAAGAAGCCAAACCTCTAACTGATCTTAATCACTTACAGTATATCTAGTGTGCTAAAAGTTTTTTGCTAGTATTTTATTTAGACAAGTTAAAGGAAAACCAAGCCAAATAAAATCAAAGAAGGAAATGAAGAAGGTGAGAGGGAAGAGGCGGGAGGAGAGAGGGAGGGAGGGAGAGAGACTCAGACTGAAAATCTGCCTTATATTGTGTTGGAACAGTTGAGAGATTTTAAGAAATTTTTTAAATGTTACAGTGATGACTTTGGGGGAGCAACACTTTATTGACATCTAGAGTATAAGGCAAATTAAAAGGGGACTGTAAAGTGACCAGTCTCTTGAAGGAAACTTGAAGTGGCTTGGCTGTGGTTCGGGCAGATACAGCCTGATACAATTAAGACAAACACAAATGGCTTTTCTGGCCACTGAGTCTGAATTGTAAGCTTAATCAGTGTTTGGAAGCACTTTTAGGCAGAAATATGAAAATTCTTCTCTCCTCCAAATAACAGCAGGTTCTAAAGGTTCGTAGGACGTTGAAGAACTTGAAGAGAACAAAATGAAAACCAGCAGGTACATTTGAAAAATCTTAAGGAACTATACAGGTCACTCTCATAAAACACAAGAAAAAAATAGTATATTTTTGGCACAGAAATTGTTTAATCTGTAAATAAAAGTGAATGTGAGATAGGACAGGGATGAAAATCTTGATGGGTGGTATCTACTTTATGGAACTGCCTCATTTGTGCTACTGAGCTATTGTCAATATTGGTGGAGGGAATGTTCATACATTTTTTTCAAAGGTGCTCTGAAAGCATAAACTACTGAACTCAAATAGTTGCTGGGAATTTTTCAGTAAGTAAATTCACGTAGTAAAAATGACACAAAAAATGACAGCTTCATGGGATTCGACTTGCTTGAGGTGGGAAAGGAAGAATTATTGCTAGTGTAAGAAGTCAAGCCTTGGCTAATTATTTTATGATGACTGCTAGAATCTTGTGTTCAAGGTTGGTTTGGGAGTCACAAAAGAGCCCCCAGTTGGGGATGAAGTGAAACCTGCTTTATCGGTGTGACAAATATGTGGCCAATGTGTCTAACCTACTTACAAGAGGAAATGGCCTGATAGTACAGGAAAGCTGCAGGCAATGATTAGACCTAGAAGTAAACTTTTTAAAGAAATGGTTTTACATTTTTTAAATTAAGAAAATGGTTTTGGATTTTTAAAATGATTAAGAAACGTTTAATTTCTGCATGCATTAGAAATCACTGAAGATCTTGAGAAAAATGTGTGTGTGTGGAGAGAGGAGAGAGTGAGGGAGGGGGGAAGGGAAGAGAGAGAAACAGACAGAAAGCGAGGGAGAGGACATACTTGCGTGCCTGTGAGGGATTTAAACATTTCAAGTCAAACTATTTCAGGTGAGAAGTGAGCACAGTATTCTGCAGTGGAGAGTCACTTTAAGAAAAAAAAAAAGTATCAAATTCTGTTTCTGCTTTTCAGCAGAAGTTACTAGCATTCTGTTTCAAATCCTGCTTCAAGTTAGAGCCCCCAAACTCTCACTCATGTTGAAAGTATAATGTCTCATGTGAGAAGAAAGCCAAGTGTTAGTAGCCTTATTCTAGTCATTAAATTTCTAAGTGTGAATCCATATGAAAAATCCTATCCTAAAGTGAACTCTATGTGATAAGCAGCTGAGATGATTTTAAAATGTAAACTTTTAACAAAAAAAAGAGAGTAAGGTGTAAAAATGTAAAAGGAGCAAATTAAAGAATTCAGTGACATTCTATCCCTTTAGATCTTAGAAGCATATGTTTTATAAAAGCAAAACAGTACTGTCCAATAGAAATAAGTCTAAAAAAAAAAAGAAAAAACCCAAATTCTTTTTGCAGTACACACAAAAGACACTTCCATTGCATAAGAAAAGTAGGTAAAGAGCTGCCTTGGGGGAAATGATTCTCTGGTATTTAGTGAAGGCAAATGTGACCTGCAAAATGTGTGTATTAATAAAACATAAGGTGGAAAAATATCATAACTTACTTGTATCTTAATTATAAAGTTTTAGAAGGCATTCTTTTTCCTTTTTGGCTCTAAATCCTATTACAACAACAAACTAAATTTCTGGTCCCTTCTGTGATTTTTAGTGGTTTCTCCTGACAGTTGCATCATAAAGCTCTTGGTCACTTATAATTCTTAGACCAATTTATTAACTCTTAGAATTGATTTGTAGATACAGTATTAATCAAGATCTATGAATGAGGACATACATGAAAGTGTATAATAGATTTAGAAGGAAAAAAACCTGTGGTACAAAATACATAAAAATCAATTATATATGTACATTCATATAAGTGCTTATGCATAAAATACTAATTTATAGAACTTTGAGATGGAGCATTCAAGTATTATAGGGTAAAGATGTATGCAAAAAGTAGTAACATGAAATAACATTTAAGGATAGGTTATTTTTGAAGCTGCATGAGGAACAATTTGGTCTATTAACAGCATACCACTAAGCTGGCATTCTTTCAGAGTTTTTCCAGAAGTTGTTTGTAAAATAAATAATTATAGCTATGTCATGGCAGTAGCTGTATTAAAATATTTGAACTGCAGATCTGTTTTCTTTTGTAACCAAAGGCAACTTGTGGCAGTAACTTTTGAAATGGTTAAAAAGTTGCAGATGCAAAATAACAGGGATAATAAGACTTAACCTAAAGCAAGTGAAAAACTCATAAATTTTGTTGGTGGACATATAAATACTTCACCACCCTCATCACAAGGAAAAACATTTTCTCTCTTTTTTTGTATCTGTGTGAGATCATGGATGGTAACTAAACTTGTGCTGGTGACCATTTTCCAATATATGAAAGTCAAGTCATTATGCTGTGCACCTTAAATCTACATAGTGCTGTATGTCAATTGTATCTTTAAAAAACTGAGAAGGAAAACTTCATCAAAAATTCACCCGAAGGAAAACAAGTCAATTATCTGATGGTGAACTCACTGAAAACTGCTTTGTGTCATATATAGAAAAGGAATCCACTTGTATTAATACTTACTACTCTATTTCTTCAGCTTTCATAACCCACACATTTTGATAGTCTGTCATGTGGGAAACGATTTGATTAATGTTTTATACAAACAAGACCACTGCTGAACTTGAAAAATTAAGAAATCTGGACGTAAACCTTGGAAGACTGTTTCCTCTGTGAAGCTTCCCATGTCTACGATACAGTTCGTATTGACTCAGGGAGTGATACTGAAGCCGGGAACTGTTCAGTCAGCATTTTAAACTATTATGAGCTACCTTCTGAACCATTGCCAAGTTAATAGACAATGAAAGATAATGAGCTTGAAATTGGGTGTTAAATTGCATTTTTGGTTCTCTCCCTTTTTCTCGAAGTTTAACTGTTTCCTGCAGAAACAAAGTCATGTTTTGATGTATTGCTATGTAAATATGCATTTTAGGCCATGAAAAGGGAAAGAAGAGAAGAAAAGCAGCAAACTATATTTCATATAGGAAGGTTATATATTAACATAGGAAAATTAAAATACGCTGGATTGTAAAACTGCTAGATTGTAAACTATACTGAATTTATGTAAAATGAAGATGCTACATTCAAAGAATATAAAAAGGTATATTACTCATGGCCTAGAGCCACCTTCAGAACTCATAAAGCAGATTTATCCTAGTTCAATTACTTAGACTTTTAGTAGGGCCTCTTTGTGTTGTTATTGCAATAATGTAAAATTCTTGATTCAAACAAGGGGAAAAAGATGATGAATGCAGGGGTTGAATGTTGATGCTCTTTAAACTATTTTCCTTTTGCCTTTGCCATTCAGAGGACGCTGACAGTCTAATTCTAAACCAACTGTGGATTTTTATGCCATTTTATTAAACTGGACAAGAGAAACATTTGATTCTTAGAAATCATCTTTGAAGGTGTTGAAAAATGAATGCCAAACTTCGAACATGTCATTCACCTGAATTTTGGGGACTGAAAGATTTCATTATGATGGGCAGACAAGCTTATCCTCATTAGTATAATTGTAGAATCTTTCCTTTACTTCCTTGTAAACTAATGAGTTACATTAATCCAGGTTCATCTTTATCAGCCTCTTGGGGCTAAATGTAAAGGACAGTCATCTTAGAAAACAATAAATTAAAAAAAAAAGCATGTACAGTGCATTAAGTGCACGTATTTCATAAGACCTAGGTTAATACAACTGGCATCCAGTTTAATTAATCCTTGTTAGTGTAACAACTAATATCCCTCCCTAGCATGTTTCCTTTAAACATTAGTATGTTAATTAAATGTTGTTTTTTTTTTAAAGATTTTTCTTTGTACTTCAATATGGCATTTATACCACGTAAATCTCTTCTCAGTATCTACCTTATAGAGATGTCTTCTTATAATGTCTGGTCTCTTGCAGAAATTCTGGAGCCTTTTTGAAAGCTGTTCAGGTGTAGAATACAGATATTCAGCTGCAGGAAAAACAGATACATTTTTAATGAAACAAAAACCTCAAAGCACACACTCGATATTAGTCACTTTACTAATTAAAAATGCATATTGCTCTGCGCTGCCTCAAGTTTTACATTATTTAAGCATGATTTTATAAGGTTACCTCAGCTCACAAGGATGTTTAATGCTAAATAAGACTGTGTAGTTGTGCTGTTTAGACATCTCCTTTGGGTGATTAAAATACATTATTCTAATGTAACACAATGCATATGTGATATATTTAGTGATGAGAATTTTTTCAAAGAACCAGTACTATAGCTGTATGTACCCTGTACAACAGTTGCATATTATTAACTAGTCAATTGTTTAAATAATTTGGTGTGGCTTTCAGTCCTTGATTTTTCTCTGTGTATATCATTAAAAAAAAAAATCTGTAAGCAATTGCAGCAACATTGACCTGCTTATAAAAATCCATTATTATGGGATGTGTATGCTAACAATGAAGAATGCTATTTGAAAACTTGATTTTTTGTTATCTTAAAAGAACAGATGGTAAATATAAGCTTACTCTAATGTATTAAAACACATAAAATTTTCCTTAACACTAACATGTTGACTTGCCAAATAAACAATTGTTCCTGCCTTAGTTTATTTTCAAACTTTCTAATTTAGCATGAATCATGTATTAAATCTCAACAAAGATGAACGTACATTTTAAAGCAGCTACCTGGAAATATTTCAGGATAAACCAAATCATTGGGACAAAGTGGGTAACAACCACAATACACAGCTTCCAACCTGGAGAAATTTTAGAAAAAGGATAAAAATAGATTAAGAAGACATTACTATCATAGTCAGAAAGTGGTTTTGTTTGCCTAAGTTAACAGCACGAGCCCAGAGTTAACTGGGATGAAAAACATGGTCGGCAGTGCAAACCTAAAAGCCAACGTTGCTCTTTTAAAAGATTTTATTGATCATATATGAATTTCATAGAACAGAACTATCAGCATATGTTTTGTTCACTGAATTAATCAAAGCGCAGTTCTGCCTTTTTTTTTTTGTTTTTAAAATACTGTTTAACACATTTTATAATCAGCAGATAAACACATGTAACAACATGGTAAAGTATGGACAGCTTTTCTTAATAATGCTGCAAAGCCTCAGAATGTTCATTTTTTAAAAATGTTTAAATAAAATAGCAAATACTTTAACACTGTGGCCGTATAAATGAGCGAGGCACTTTGAAAAGCATCAGAAAAAATTTTACAGTCTGTTGTGATGGGGCATTTTCATTTTAGGCTCATGCTTCAAAATAATCTGTTATTATGCAGAATGTAGAACTATTCCCCTTTTGATTGTAAAACTCCGCTGATGATTACCCTAATGAATATTTTGTTTTCTTGAGTAAAAAGTCAGCTCACTTTCCATTTTATCAGAAAAGAATACTTTTATTTGTTAAACAAAGAAACAAGAAAGTTTCACTTTGTGAGGATTTCCCCAAAGACCACCTAATTTCCCCAAAGACCACCTATAGAAGTTTTTCTTCTTGTCAAAGTGGTAAGGGTTAAGCAGAGGGAAGGTATTGCATCTCGATGGTTGTTAGCCCTGCAAAATGGCTATTGATCTGACATATAATATAAACCTTAAAGATACCGCTGTAATTTCTGTTGGCTGGGAATTATGCAGTGAAATTCAAAACACTCTTTAAAATATGTTTATTTTATGAGAAACTTTGAATTGCATCCAAAATGTTGACCAAAGGCAGAATTTTATTTTGAACTGCAGATTTTTTTCAACCCAAGAATAATTTGAAGTTATGTCAATGTTTACCTTGTTTGTTTACAGTGACAAAGTACATGCAATTTAAGCTGTTTTTAAGTGGGTGATGTTTTCCCTATTTTATTATGTTAACTGAAATTAAATGAAAAGTATGTACTTGGAGCTGCAAAGTTTGGAAAAAATACTGAGTTCAAAGTTTTGCTTGAGAACTGATAGAAGTTCTGAGACAGCACAGTGGAAAGCCACAGGCTCTTGTTACCAATTATTAATTTCAAAATCCAAACTAAAACTTAATATTTTTTTTCTCTTCACACAAAGGGTATGCAGAGAAATTCTTATTGTAAGCACAGCTATAAACTATACTGTGACTGCATTATAAAACATTCACAAAAGTTTTGAGCACATAAACCAGTGATATCCTTTATGAAACAAAAGAAAATATGCACTTTATCTGAAGACACTCAGTTTTAAAACGCTGGGCCAACTGAAAAGCAAATAGATAAGAACATTTTCTTAAAATTCCATAAAATTGAGAATGAAGTCACAGGCAATTCGGGAAGTACAGACGTTATCTGCTTTTTAATAATGGCTTTGCATTAGAGTGTTCTGTTCCCCGAAAGAAAACTGCAGGCCAAGTTACATTTTGAGTCATTGTATGAGCATGTACCATACCTTTTCTAAAAAACCTCTGCTAATCAAAATACAGTGAGATAGGAATGGCATTGTTTGACTTAAGAAGAAAAAATTTATAAATTTTGGATTTCAACTTTTATTTGTAAATTATCTTAGTTCTGGTTATATTTCTAATTCATCAACAGGAAAAACAACCATTATTTTTGGTATAATTTTGACTTATCATATGAATAAGTCAAAATATGAAACCATATTATATATATATTACCTAGATTAGAACTATGTTTTAAAATATATTAAACAGGCCCTAATATTTTAAAAGAAATTCATAAAATTCATTCTCCTAAGTTTCTTCTATTTTGTTATTTTGAAAAGAAATTACCATCTCATGACAATAATACAATTATTCATCATTTCAATTCTTAGGCACTACCAGTTAAATAATAAATAGGGTTCCAATTGATCTATTGTTAAAATGACTAGCAAATGACCTTTTTATTCCAATTAACAAATCATCTGCTAAATCTATGAATCTTAATATTCAGATCTATTCACTTCAATTCATACAATTTATCTGCAAATAGTTGTTGGGCTTTTGATTCTAAATATAATTAGCTGATAATTTTGCTTGGCTGAATTACTTTTCTGGAGGGCCTGCAAAGGCTCTCAGTCGCATTATCTAGCAATAATGAATCTGATAGGTGAAATTTTTTACTGTAATGAGGATGAGACACAGTTGTGACACCTGAGTCTACTAATAACATAAGACTGCTAATTATCGACAGCACTTTTTTGTGTGATGCAAGGAGAAAAAAAAAATCCCTCATTATTAAAAAATAAAAAGTTACAATTATAAGTGACACCGGAGGAGAGTAAATAAAATGGAGTGATTAAAACATTGCTGCTTTAAGGGTGTTTTTAATTAAGTGGAAATGCTAATGTTGTCATACTTAGCAGATGGGATTAAAATTAG
Source organism: Manis javanica (assembly GCF_040802235.1). Lineage (NCBI taxonomy): Eukaryota > Metazoa > Chordata > Mammalia > Pholidota > Manidae > Manis > Manis javanica. Next base: position 113,508,384 of record NC_133162.1, read on the forward strand.
TTATTGTAAGTAACTCATATTTTATGTTATGGTTTCCACAGCATGTCTACAAGATCTAAGAAAGTGATACATTCCATAAGACATTTTAAAAATGAAATTCTCATACTCTTTACAACTCATAATAATGAACATCATGAATAAACTATTGAAAAAAATCCTGCCAAGGATTTTACCATAGTGACTTAACTAGCAAGGAATGCAGCCATAATGTACTGGACTGTTACAATCTCACTGATGGTATGACTTTTGCTT
>NC_133162.1:113513635-113556135 GCF_040802235.1 Manis javanica
AACATAGTATCTTCATGATCTTCCCCCTGGTAGGATGGATAACTGATCTTGCCTTGAGAGCTGTACTGAACCCTTTGGTTTCAGTAGAAAAGATAAATATTCCATTAATAGAAGTTGCAGGAGTAGCCTTCAAGCAGGCCGAATGTTTAGGGGAGGAATGGGAGTGAGCTGCCACCAGAACCTGCGTCTAGTGAGTCTCCTCAGCACTCAGGCAAGCGCAAGGGCAGAGTTAAGAACCCATTCCTGCGACGGGGAGAGGGAGCTCCTCAAGTACTGAACCGGACCCTCACCCCGTCAGGGATATCTGGGGCACCAGGGCCAGGGGAGCCTGCCCCTCTGATGGGGCATGCTGCTGACTCCCCCTCTGTGTAGCTGTCTCTTTCAGAAGTTGTACTCTTCACCCACAAAGTGTCTTCCGGTCAGTTACTCCACAGCCCCCACAGCGGCCAAGTGGCAAATGACCATACTGTGATGTGGTGTGTGCTTTGCAGCTGATGGAGTTAACAGGTACCCTGAGCAAGTACGGAGGGAAGGGAAGGGGAAGGGATGGGACAGAAGCTCCCCTGGAGCTGGGATTCTGCCAGGTGGAGAAAGGTACACTTGTGACTCTGTGGGGAGGGGCAGAGGAATTTAGGTCACAAATTAACACAACGCATAGAGGTGGGCAAAGGCACAGATGTATTCAGAAAAAAGAGAACTGGAATTCATGAGGGATTATGCTCAGGTCAGAGTTTGAAGAGCCTTGTTTGCTACAAAGGACATTTAAGTGCATCGTGCAGAAGATCTGTGAGACACATTCCTATTATTGTTATACTCTGGTGATTCTCTTGGATGGTCTGGATTTAGAAAGAACACTGACAGCAGTAGATGCATGAAGTGAATATCAAAGTGTCCAGAGGCCAGGAGACCACCTGAATGTTCAGAGTCCCTGATGGTAAGGGCAACGAATGGGAAAGACCCAGAGGAAAAGAGAACGAAGCCTGGGATATGCCTCTACTTTTACAGCTTTGGTCAATGCAACTGCTCTGTCATAAATTATTTGCATTTACATTTATTTTATTACTGACAGAATTAAAGACTTTTTCCCCCGAAATTTGATTTAGTATTTACTTCTTCAATTCTCACCACCTCTATTGTTTATCAGCTGTGTGAGTTTGGGCAAGTTGTGTAACTTAAGCCTAGTGTCTTTGCCTTACATAGGGGACAGTAACTGTAACTATTGTGAGGACTGTAGTGATACTGAGATGCCAGAGTAAAAGGCCTCGCCTGTGTGCAGTAAAGAGTAAGAGGTCGGTATGTTATTGTACTAATAATATGTTGATGCTTTTGCAAACCTTTATATATGTAATATATATTTAAAATCTATACTTAATTTCTTATATGAATTTTTTGTTTTGCTGTTTTTGTTGCACAGAGGTTATTTCACTCAATTTCTTGCTTTCGCTGAAAGTATTATATTTTAGAGCCAGGATATGTATATGAAATTCTATTACCCTAAGCTTGTTGGATCTGTTGGGTTTGTTTCTGAATTCTTTTTGTCCACTTTTCTGCTTTCATGTTTTGAATCTGTGCTCTTTCGAAAGTTATCACTTTGTATATGTTCTGAGTCTGGTCGGACATGTTCTTTTGTTAGTGATTTCTCTGATATCCTGCCATTCATTGACATATTTTGTAAGAATTTTAGAACTACTCTGTGAAGATATATAGAGGAGTATTCTGGCATCTAAACTGGAACCCTGTTAAATTCATAAATTAAGAGATATTGTCATTTCTATTATACAGTATTTTTTCTTTACTGTGAGGAGCATATGTGTCTACATTTTTTGAATCTCCCTTGTTTTCCCATTACATAGTGTTTTTTACAGCAAAGTAGGACTGGGAGACAGAAGACTTCAATTTTAAATCAGATTCTTGGGAAACTGACTTTCTTAGTCATAGTCTTAGGAAAGTGACTGTATACATAAGAATTTCTAAGAATCATTTGAAGGTGGGTCTGTTTACTAAGATTCTTCCTCAGATCCAAGCTACTTAAATGGGGCCAATATAAATAATTTCCCTCAGCTATAAATTGGGGATGTAAATACTTATTACATTATCTAATCACTAGGTTTGCTGTAAGGGTTATGAAATAATGTATTCAAACTATTTGAAAATATTACAAAATAAAGGTAATGGAATGAAATGGAATTATAAAAACATTTCTGCTTCCTAGACAAAGTAAGATTCTAGAGGGACCTATCCCCTCTTGCTATCCAGAAAATGGTGCCAGACCACATCAGGAGCTCAAAAAATACTTCTATGTTAGTGGAATGAGTAGTTACAAAATTAAAAAGAAAAGGAGTATGTTTGAGGAATGGTACAGTCTAGAGAGAATGAGTTTATTCACTCTTAGTGTCACATTTATTTCATTTCATATATAATCATCTTATAACTTAACACTGATCAATGCACTAATAACTTTCCTTTTGTTGGGCTGTCTTTGTAGCAAAATTTTATACCTTTATATCAATGTAATATAAGTTATTTGTATTCCTAAAATCTTTCTACTATTTCCCCTCAGGATAGCTGCTCTGCGAAAAATGAGATTGTAGCTGAGAGCTGAGTGAACAAGGAGATGGGAGGGGATGGAAATGTTATATAATTATCCAACATTTGACTCCAGCGCTAAGGATCAGAAATGTGCCAAGATCATAGTAATAACCATTGTCATGTCAGATACTAACCAGAAGCTTTCCACATACTGTTCTTAACCTCAAATTAAAGGTGAACCAGAAAGACTTCTGTCTGCCAAAAATGTAGTTCAGATTTTAACTTTCCTTGCAACCTTTCGCCCTCTTTCCCCCACCGATGCCTAAAGCTAAAACTCCTTCTCCATTTCTACAGAAGAACCCAACTGAAAGGCTGTGGCTTTTCACAGAAAAAAAAAAATTTAGAATTATCATTTGCAGGAAGTTATTAAGTATACAAACACATTCCATTGATTTGATATCTTAAGTATTTATTTATTTTTTAAAAAAAAACCATCTCAAGGGCTGACAATATGAAACTGTCAGGAAAAATGACCAAAACTAAAATATTTGCATTGAGGAGCTTCTAGACTTTCTGGTTCATTTGTAACATGGAGTCTGATGGATGTTTTATGTAGCAGAATGACCTTTAAATTTTCTGGATTAAAAATAATCAAAATAATAGCAAGAATGAACTCTTAAGGTTCAGTATCATTAATGCCTTCTTTGGATCCAAAATGCATTAAATATTCATTCCAAATACAAACTCTGAAGGGAAGTCCATGAATCTTAAAATAAAATCTCCACAGTAGTTTAGAAAACACTTCTCTCTGAATTATCTGATTGTTCTAACATTCTAACTGTAACTCACTGAACTGACAGGGCAGGTGGTTTTATTGTCATCTCCCTTTCTCATCATTTCCTTTGTGATTGAATAGATGGATTAACAGGGGTTCATCTAGAAAGCTATGGGATCCAGTCCCAAACTTGACCTTCTGACCGTATAAATCAGTCTGTCATCATGGCACTATGGACATTTTAGGTTAGATAAGTCTTTGTTGCAGAGGTCCTGGGCACTGTAAGGTGTTTAGCTGCATCCCTGGCCTCAACCCACTAGATGCCAGCAGCATCCTCCCCTCAACAGTGGTAACAACCAAAATGGTTCTGGATATTGCCAAATGTCTCCTGGGAGTAGAGGGCAAAACCACTTCTTACTGACTCTGTAAGCTTTCCCAGGTCACTGTAAGTGATGATGAACTCCATTCCCAGGGAGTTACAGGACACAGTGCTAGAAGTATCTTCACACATCAGCTGGGTTGTCTCTAACAAGAAGACTATAGGCAATAAATACTCTACCATTTGTTAAGAGTTCTTTACTTAATGGGCTTAGACTCACCCAGATTAAGGCAGACATCTAGGGTAGGCTTGGTTTTCTCTTTGATGAGCTGCAGGTCATGATGTATTATACTAAGAGCCACGGTGGTCAGTAGTGCTGTTCACCAAATATTTCTCCTCTCCCTCATTCTAGGCTAGAAGCAGGACTGCATTTCCTGGCTCCCCTTATAGTTGGACAATGCATTGCAACAAGTTCTGGCCAATCAGTTGGGTAGAACCCTATGTCACTTTTAGGCCTGAGCACAAATTGCTAGTGGGAAGATCCCCTACTTTCTCTTCCATTTGGCATGGTAACTGGCAATGTTTGAGAAAGTGGTTGATTGGGTCTCTCTATCGACAAAGGTCCCTGAGTGATCACAAGTAGAATACTACTGCCCACTGGCAATAAACAAATAAACATAGAGCATGAATAAGAAATAGGTCTTATGTATTTTAAGAAACTGAGACTGTAAGGCTGTCTGTTGGCTTAGTGTAACTCAGCTTATTCTGACTGGTATAAGAACTAAAAGATGAGAAACAGATTGAAAAATAGATTTATATTAAATCAAGGTCACCTCCACTAGAATAGAAAATATAATATAAAACCACCTAGAATTCTCTTAAGTCTTAGGGTTCTCTATTCTATTTTTATTCACTTACTCTCTAGTATTTGGAAATCGTTTTAATGAAGGTTTCTATACATCTGATAAGGCATGTAAGTTGTATTGTTCTTTTATACCAAATTTATTCTTTCATTTGTTCAATAATATTTATTGAATACTAAATACATGCCAAGTATTGTTTGGGATATCTTTCCACTTCATATTGTTTTTGACATCTTTATTTTGATGAAGACAGAGGGAAGAAGAGGGAACTCACTTTAATACCCCAGGAGCAAGAAATTTAGTAAACGAATTTGAGGTTTTGTGTTTGTTTTTTTTTAAACTTTCCATTTGCAAAGAGATTATCAGAGAAAATGGAGATTCCACATGCGTGATCAGTAATTTCCCACCATATCATCTCTTTCTTATCTGTAAAATAGGAATGATTCTGTGGACTTCTACACAGAGTACAGGTTGAACAATGGCATTGGAGGTAGACTGAGAAGGTTTGAACGGTGGCTTCATTATTGGGTGGATGGATGATTTCAGGCCAGTGACCTAGCCTTCCTGTGCCGTACTGTCCTCAGCTGTAAATGGTACCCACAATGGTGCCTAAATACAGGGCTATTGTAAAGAGTAAATAAAGCAATGCATAAAAGGCTTAGACCAGTACCTGGCACATGCTAAGTGCTCAAGAAAGGTCAGTTCCCACGATTTTAAGGAACGTCTAGTAAGTGATAAATAAAGCACTGGCCTGGGGCTACAAGTTGCAAACCTCATAGAACATGTCAGCATTATCCACCATTTTATCCTAGATGTCTGGCTGAGTGCTTTGCACAAAGTAAATGTTTAAAAAACACTGAACACAAAAGAAGAGAGTAAGGATGTACAGACCGACTCCCAGGTTCTACTCCTAACCTTGCTAGTAAATACTGCCCATCTCACCCACTGTGCCCAGCTATGCGGACCCGGAACAGTCACTGTCCCAGATCTCCCTTCTCTTTTGTAAAATAAAAGGATGAGACAAAAACACTACAAACAGGGTAGCTATAAACTAAAACCACAAATCTACACTTACTACTCTTCAGAAAAAGGATTATAAAAACCTTGCAACAGCATAATCCACATACTTGGAAATAATCAACAGTATGGAGACTCTACAAAGTTTCTCCGTTACCATTTTGACATTTTCAAAAGAAATTTAATGTTAGCTTCATCAAAAAGGGCACTAAAACACATTAGCATGAATGTAACCATTCAGACATGCTAGCTTTCCCTAAGAGCTCTGTGGTGAGGGAAGGAGAAGGAAGCTGGATAAAGAGTACTTAATGAATAAACTTGCAACTAAAAGAAGGATAAGTTTCAGAGATCTAATGTACAGCACAGTGATTACAGTCAACAATGCTGTATTATATACTTCACAATTGCTAAGAGACTAGATCTTAAATGCTCCTACCATAAAAAAAGAAATGACAATTATGTTATGCGAGAGTTCTTAACTAAAGATATGGTGGTAATCATATTGCAATACATAAATATATCAAACTTACATGTTGTATATGTTAAACATATATAATGTTATATGTAAACCATTCCTCAACTTAAAAAAAGAAGGGAAATGAGTATTTAATGGTCCTCCAGTCACATATTAAACCTTTCTTGGTTTTCCACTACATCTAGGCTTGTATGCGAAAGAGAAAAGCTCAACTCACTTATCGACAAGGCAGTCAAGTGACTTAAGCCTTCAGAATCTCAGTTTCTTTATCAAGTGGGCTAATTGTACCTGCTCCATTAGGATTATCATGATCATCACACTAAATAACGTGGCAAAGGACAACTAAGGAGCAAACTTTCAATAAATAGTATCAACTAATAGCATAATAGTAAGTATTGCATTGATTTACAGGAAAACAACTTCCTTAAAAATGTTAAGAGCACTGAGAGTAATTCTGGCTGATATTACACAGGATATACATTGGTTTTAGAATATGGGCTTTAGATATGCCATGGTAGAAACCAGAAGAGACAACAGTCAATGAGAAATATGTTTGTGACGGAACTCCTTTTGTGAAATGCTGGATGTTCAGTTAGGAAAAAAATTAATGTTTCAATTTAGAGAAACAGTTTGTTCAAAAAACAAGAACATGGAAAAGTAACATAGATAGTGGCTGTAAGTACTACCTACATAATTTCTTTGTGCCTCAATTCCCCCACCTGAGAGAAATGGAAATAGACTGAACAAGACTGTTATGAAGAGTTAAAGAGTTAATATCTATAAATAGCTTAGAATAATGCCTGGAATATAGTAAGTTCTGTATAAGAGTCTGTGAAGCCAGAATGATAATAAGGATGGCTGAAGATACACAGAATGGCCTTTTAGTAAACTTTGCAGTGAAGACTGGCAAGGTGGCCTTTTGGGACCACAACATAGAAAATTACCAGGCTCATTCATCCACTCAACAACCTGGGCTCCTCCTATGTGTAAGGTAAGGTGCTAGAGACATAAAAAAGAGTTGATTCCCCTTTGAAATGACAAAGATGGACCTGAGGCTAAGGCAGAAAGGAACCCCACTTGAGACTGGGAGTAACAGAAGCATGTACATAGATAATATGATGCCCCTTCCTATGGCCTCCAACAGCATTCCCTAATTTTTTCAAAGTATCCTAGGTACTTGTTACCTAGAGAGCTTCCTAGAGGTGGAGACTGAGTCTTGTTCCCTGTGGAACTCCCTTCCACAGTGCTCAGTAAGTATATGCTGAAGTGAAGCCAAAGTGAGTATAAGACTGGACCCGGAATTACTGAGTTTTCAGTTCTTGGGCCCTTAACTGCTCGCCATCCCATTTTCAACCCTCCATACTGCTCAGTGTTACTGTGTGGGAGGGAGGACTATGACCCCAAGATCATGACCTTGGGAGTAAAATCCTAGTCTGCTTTGTAGTGATGACTTAAAACCACCCAATAATAAAACTGCTAAGGAGGATTCTGCTCAGAGATTTCCTCCAGCCACTTTTCTCAGTCCATCCACAAACACCTCAAAGTTGGCACAAACAAAACTGAACTCACCAGCTTTGCAAATGAGCTGATATTTTCCTTCTTACATTTTCTTCAGGCATCAGAAGAAAATTCTGAAGCTACCAAATTCTTTTCTATATTTTTCTTAAGACTCTTTCATACAGCCCTCTCGCTAATTTCTCAGGATTCACCTCACAGAATCACACTTGGATTACCATGGTAGTCTTACTGTGAGTCTGCTTGCACATCATTGCAAGATACAGCTTCCTAAAACACATGTTTCATCATATTTCTTCCCTGTTCTAGTTTCCTTTCTTACCTTTACCTAATCTCTGTTGGTTATCAAGATTCTCCATACTTTGATCCTACCATAACTATGTAAAGTACGTATCATTTATTAAGATCTGCATGCAGCTTCTCCTATTCTACTTAGATTAGTGATCTCATGGCACTGATTACAGAAATTGTTCTCCCATTTAAATACAATATCTAAAATGTTTGCTTCTATATGCTTTGCCTGTGTCATTTCTCTTTTGGAATATCCTAATCCTTTGGCTATTCAAGTTCTAGCTTTCAATTAACATTCTACTCTAAGTCACATGTATATGTACTAATATGTAATCATATTATCTTGTGTTTCACTCTCTGTTTCCTGTTTATCCACAAGTGTTCTCTCCTCAGAAAAAACTATAAACTGCTTGAGGGAAGGAAGTTTACATTATTTTTACCCATTTATCCAAAACAAATCTTCACTGAGTTCCAGCATTGTGTTAGGCACTACTCTATAGACAGTGATAAACAAGATAAACATAATCTCTGTTCTCATAGCACCTATATTCTAGTGTGTAACTGCATGTGTATGTAAGGGGAGTGAGATAAAAATTTATACATAATTATTAATTAGGAACTAGGTAAGCACCATAAAGTAAAAATATATGGTACTATAAGACCATGATAAAATTTCATGCAACAAACAGGCAACTATCCAAAGATCTAAAGATGCCTGGTGCCTTAGTGAAACTAAAAGCAAGTTAGATCAATAAGGATAGAGAGTAGAAGATGGGCCACATCAGACGGAAGTACTGAGGTACAGGCTGGGTGTAGTTCCTAGCAATGTACAAGAATCAAGAAGTACTTGCTAAGGGAGAGTAAACATTAATGGTTCTTAAGAGCCATAAAGAACAATGGCAGAGGTAATTTCCAAACTTTTGTACATTTAAAATTAAACAAAATGCAGAACACCCAGAGTTAACAAATATGAACACTTGACAGCAGCAAAATATTAGTAGGAGATTTAACACCACATTTACATCCATGGGTACATCATCTGGACAGAAAAATGACAATGAAACATTGGACTTAAGTGACACAGTAGGCCAGATGGCCTTAGCAGTACATACAGAACATTCCATTCAAAAGAAGAAGAGTACACATTCTTCACAAGTGCATATGGAACATTCTCCAGAATAGATCACATGTTAGGCGACAAAACAAGTCTCAATAAACTCAAGAAGACTGAAATCATATCAAACATCTTTTCTGACCATAGTGGTATGAAACTAGAAATCAATTACAAGAATAAAACTGGAAAAACTACAAACATGGAAATTAAACATCATGTTACTGAAAAACTACTGGGTTATAGAAGAAATTGAAAGAATAATAAAAAATACCTAAAGAAAAATGAAGACAGAAATACAGCATACCAAAATCTATCAGATGTATCAAAACACGTTCTAAGAGGTAAGTTCATAGTAATACAAGATACCTCAAGAAACATGAGAAATCTCAAAGAAAAAATTTAACTTTATACCTAAAGAAACTTGAAAAAGAAGAACAAATGATGCCCAAAGTTAGAAAAGGAAGGAAATAAAACATCAAAGCAAAAATAAATGAAATAGAGACTAAAAAGACAATAGAAAAGATCAATGAAACTCAGAGTTGGTTCCTTGAAAAGATAAATAAAATTGACACTTTAGCTAAGATCCACCAAGAGAAAAAGAGAGCTCAAATAAATGAAATCAGAAACGAAAGTTCCAACTGATACCACAGAAATATAAAAGATTATATGAGACTACTAAGAAAAACAAAACACCAGAAAATTGGACAATCTAAAGGAAATGAATAAATTCCTAGAAATTTACAATCTTCCAACAATGAATCAAAAAGAAACAGAAAATCTGAATAGACTGATTACTAGTTAAGGAGATTGAATCAGTAATTAAAAAAAAAAAACCTCCCCACAAACAAATTTCAGGTACAGGCAGCTTTCTTGGTGAATTCTACCAAACATTCAAAGAAGATTTAAATACCTATCCTCACACTCTTCCAAAATAAACTGAAGAGAAGGGAAAACTTCCAAGCTCATTTTATGAGGACAGCATTAACCTAATTCTGAAAAAAGACAGTACCCTACACAAAAAGAGAAGTACAGACCAATATCCTTGATTAACATATGCAACAATCCTCAGCAGAAGATATATAATCTGAATACAATAATACATTGAGAGGATTCTATAACACGGTCAAGTGGGATTTATTCCAGGGATGCAAGTATGGTTTAAGACTTGCAAATCAATCAGTATGATGTAGCACACTAAAAAAATGAAGGTTAAAAATCATATGATTATCTCAAAAGGTGCAGAAAAAACATTTGACAAAATTCAACATCCATTTATGATAAAAACTCTCAGCAAAGTGTGTATGTAGGGATGTACCTCAACATAATTAAGACTATATATGATAAACCCACAAATAACATTATATTCAATGGTAAAGAGCTGAAAGCTTTTCCTCTGAGATCAGGAACAAGACAAGGATGTCCACTCTTACCACTTTTATTCAACATAATTCTGGAAGTTCTAGCTACAGCAATTAGGCAAGAAAAATAAATAAAAGGAATATAAATTGGATGGGAAGAATTTGTAAACCTGTCACTATATGCAGAGGACTTGATACTATATATAGAAAATCCTGAAGAATCTTACAAAAAACTGTTATAACTAATAAAAGATACAGGAAACAAAAATAATATACAAAAATCTGTTACATTTCTATACACTAAGGAAAAACTAACAGAAAGAAAAGTCAAGAAAAGAATTCCATTTATAATCACATCAAAAAGAATAAAACACCTGGAAATAAATTTAAGGTGAAAGTCCTAAACATTGGAAACCATAAAACACTGATGAAAGAAACTGAAGAAGGTACAAGTAAAAGGAAAGATAATCAGTGCTCATGGAATGAAAGAACTAATAATATTAAAATGTCCACATTACCCAAAGCCATATACTGATTCAATGCAATTCCTATCAAAATTCTAAAGACATTTTTTACAGAACTAGAACAAATAATTCTAAAATTTGTATGGTGTCACAAAAGACTCTGAATAGCTAAAACAATCTTGAGAAACAAAAACCATGCTGGAGAAATCATACTCCCTGACTAGATTATACTAAAAAACGAATCAAAACAGTATGATTTTGGCATAAAAACAGATACACAGATCATATAAACAGGAGAGCCCAGAAATAAACCTATACATATATGGTCAATTAATTTACAACAAAGGATACAGAATACACAAAGTGAAAAGACAGTCTCTTCATTAAATGGTCTCTGGAAAATTGGACAGTTGTATGCAAAAGAATGAAAGTGGACCACTATCTTACACCATATACAATGATTAACTCAACATGGATTAAAAAAAAGACTTGAATATAAGAACTAACTGAAGCCATAAAACTAGAAGAACACATAGGCAGTAAGCTCCCCAACATTGGTCTTAGTGAATTTTTGGGGTCTGACTCTAAAGGAAAGGACCGCAGTAAAAATAAGTAAGTGGGACAACATCAAATTAAAAGGTTCTCCACAGTGGAGACCATCAACAAAATGAAAAGGCAACCTACTGATTGGGAGAAGATATTTTCAAATCATATATCTTATATGGGGTTAATATCCAAAGTATATATATAAAGAACTCATACAACTTAATAACAAAAGAAACCCCAGATAATCTGATTAAAAAATGGGTAGAGAATCTGAATAGGCATTTTTCCAAAGAAGACATACAGATTGACAATAGGCACATGAATAAATGCTCAACATGACTAGGGAGTATGAAGTGCAAATCAAAACTACAATGAGATACCATCTTACTATGCCTGTCACAATGACTGTTATCAAAAAGACGTAACAGAAATAAGTGTTGGCCTGGATGTGGAGAAAAGGGAACCCTCATACACTGTTGGTGGAGATACAAATTGGTGTAGCCACTATGTAGATTCTTCAAAAAATTAAAAATAGAGGTACTGTAAGATCCAGCAATTTCATTACTGGCTATCTGAGAAAAAGGAAACACTAATGGAAAAGATATATCCACCCTTATGGTCATTGTAGCATTATTTATAATAGCCAAGATATGAAAACAACCTAAGTATCCATGAAATGGATGAATGGATGATGAAAATGTGGTTATAAATACACTGGAATGCTACTCAGCCATAAAAAATGACACCATGTCATTTGTGACAACATGGATGAACCTTGACGGTATTATGCTAAGTGAAATAAGTCAAAGACAAATACTGCATGACTTTATGAATATGTGGACTCTAATAACCAAAACAAACAAAATAACAAAATCCAGACTCAGAGATACAGAGAAGACATTGGTGGTTGCCAAAGGTGAAGGCGGGACAGGCAGTTGGAAAGTGAATTGAATTGAGAAGCACAAACTTCCTGTTATAAAATAAAGTAAGTCATGGGGATGTAATATACAGCACAGGGCAGATAGTCAATATTGTAGTAACTATGTAAGGTGACAGACAGTAAGTAGACTTGTTGTAGTGATAATTTCACAATTTATACAAATGTCAAATCACTATGTTGTACATCTGAAGTGAATATGATACTGTAGGTCAATTATTCCTCAGTTAAAAAAATATGAACACATAAGTGCTCATGAAAGGGGTTCAGATGCTCACTTTACTGATGCAAATATGCCTACTGAGGACCAGGGTGAAGGAAATGGCTGTGAAAAGGCACTATGCAGCATTAAGGATGAGAAAATTTGCTGCTATCAGGTTTGGAGTTTTGTTTTGTTTCCTCAACATCAATAAAAAGGAGTGGACCAATGACAACTCTGATGTAGACAGTGGTCTACTCCACATTGCAAGTCTGGTGCCAAACTGCTTTACACAGGCACCTAACAGATGGTAATGTATTTCAGCCATTACCAATGTGAGTAGGATTCAAACCAGTAACCCCAGAGGTGAGAGGTTGTATATCCAATTACAAATTCCCACTTTTCTTAAGCGTTAAGATGCCTAAAGCAATATATTTTATTTACATCAAGATGCATTGTATAAACTATATTTGATAAAAGAGATGACTTCACGTTCTCAACTTAAATCAAAGAATGCTTACTTAAGTATTTTTTTAATTGAATCACACTTTTAATGCCATCGTATAATCTTTTGGTTAACAGTGCTCATCTTGATTATTCTAACAAAGGGAAACATGGAAATTAATACTGAAGTTGTAGAGCTTGTGTCATTTATAAAAATACACATTAGAAAATTCAAAAAAGATACCTGGGATATCTGTGAAGGTTTCTCCAAGGACAGACACATGGAAATGGAGTCCTAAGTCCTTAAGATGCATTAGTACCTTAAAAAAACTCTCTGGATCTTTATCATGTTCCCTGGAAGTAAACACAGAAATATAATTTTTGATACCTTAGGATATGTGTTAGGAAAGGTGTTTTCATTTCTCACAGTATCAATTCCTTTTGTGGCCTATTGCTAGGTCTGGGAGCCTCTGGCACCCAAGCAGAGATCTTCCCCAATAAACTTATATTGTAGCATCAGCATTGAATATTTTCATGACTCTAACTTTCCTCTCATAGCTCAAAACCCAGTCCTATTGATATCTTGAGGCTCTGCAGCCTCTTATTAAAGGAAAACTCTAACTCCTTTATTAAAGGAGAAATACAAGATAGATTTTGGGGCAGACTGTAGAAAATCTAGTGTATTTCCCTTTCTCTTAAAATGGTTAATTTTCCACTTACCATGGGTTTTTAACAAAAGAAAAGACCAGTCTTCAAAGGACAATTCTCTACTGATCATGAGAATGTACCAAAGATGTTTTTCATTTCTGTGGATCTGAATACCTTCCTCTCATATTTACTGAGCCCCTTTGTGCCTACAAGGAACATACAATTTAGGGAGTGAGATTACAGACTCTCTCACTAATCTCCCATTTTAAATAATTGAATGCAGAATTATAAATACATCAAAAGGGAGTAGGCCTGAGTCTAAGTCTCCTGAGTATCAACTTAGGAGTGGAGGTTAGTCAACATATAAAGGAATAGTAATAAAGATAATTCTTTCATTTAGTAGAGGCTTTGAAAAACATGGCTTATTTTTGTTTGTTTAGCTTGTCAGTCTTCTTTGTAATGACAGAATGAGAGGCTAAAGGACACTAAAATAAAAAACATTCACCAATTCCAGAAATCACATTAAAATGGAATGAGTTATTTTTTACATTCTAAGGTGTGAATATTTCAGTATTTCTTGCTTTTAATTACACTGTTTTAAATTATCTTATTTCAGACAGATGTGGACCAGATGTCTTCAAAATATTTGTTTTTTATTTATTATTCAGAATTTTAACTTATTTTTTATATTACAGAGAAATAGTTATATATCAGCAATTGAATTTCTCATTTACCAACTAATTATGTAAAATAAATCTGTAAATTGATCAAACTGCTATATGAAATATGAAAATTACATCATTCAGGAAATCTTATGAAAAATGACATCTGCAACCCTAAATGTGTTAATTCACAATTCAGTCAATATTTTCAGTATCAAGAATTAAAACAAATGCATCTTCTGATTAACATTTTTAAACAGCATGTATAATCTTATGGAATTACAAGATCTTATAGAATTACAGTTCTGTAACCATTTATTTTAAGCTATTTCTCAGTTTGACTTATTTCAGATAATAAAGAAAGCAATGGCAAAATGTTCATTGCTTTTTAAGTTGATGCATATTACATACATGTACCACTGGGAAGTGTCTCGATGGTTCCCATACATACTTACTGCTGTGGGCAAGAACAAAGACCCCAAAGAGTTTGAAAGTATAGAAAACGCCACATGCTATCATCAACAGTATCAAACAAATAGCTGCCACCTAATCTGTAGTATATTCGTTTAGTCTGATTCTCTTGGAAAAACAGAGATGGAAAGAATGGAAACAATAAAAAAGAATATATCTTAAAGAGGGAGTAACACTATAGGGAAATCTAGCCACTCGGTTCTCGCAATTTTTCATTTTGAGTTCCAAAAATTTTGGCTAGAGATCCCCAAAAGAATATGTATTCTAAATATTTCCTGCTGTTTTTTTGTTTGTTTGTTTTGTGTCAAGTAAAAATAGATGTGATTTGGGGTTGGGAGGTGGTTTTATGGGGTAGAAGCTGTAGTTCCTCAAAGATTCCAATGTGAGTTATTTTCAAAACAGCAGTCTCCATGTGTTTCTATCTCCACTGTTTCTATGCAAGATAAATGCATTACAATCCTACTGTTCTTTAGATTAAAAAATATTCAACTCATTTAAACTAAAAAAAAAAAAGCAGTTCACCCATTTCTTTAGATTTTTTTTTATAGGTGGACAAAAGCTTTTCATATTCTATAATCACTTTGCATAAGAGCACAAGGTATTTGTATGAGTCCCCTCTCTTTCTGTTTAAACTAGAATATATGCACAAATGCAAGGTACAATTCTTCTTCCCCAGAAATATCCCTCAGAAAAAAGAGGCACTTTATGCTAAAGTTGTTATAAAGTCTTTCATAATACTGCACTCTCTCAATTACTTTATTTTGAAAAAAGTACTGTTTAGGGACCCTGCATCAACCTGAAACAATGCCAACTGATGAGAGTCCTGGATGATTTTAGCAGCCATGCATTTGATGGGACTGGCGAAAATGGAAGCAAAGGAATTTAATACCGAGCTAGCAATTACTCTGGGAGACATGACCTAATAATTCAAAGTGCTGGATGTTGTTGAAAACAAATATTTTAAAGATCACTAAAAAATGTAATAGAGTAAGTGGTTACAGGAGATCATGAGTCGTAAGTGGGTTTTTATAGCTGGGGGAAAGATTTCCCGAGATGGCAGCACACAGCTTCACAAATCTTGTGCCCCAAACCGCTTAGACTGAATTCCAGACGACAGGTGGTGGAAACACGCCAGCTGCCTGAAAAGGTGTCACTGTTCAGAATGCATGGCAAGGGAGTGGGACTAAAACTGTGTCGTGAAATATAACGGTGGGAAAAGGGCATACTTCTAAAATTATTCTACAGGGTATGTGCTTTCAAGGATTATTTATGTTTAAACTAGTTTATATATTATAAGAAGACTTTTTATTTCACATAATTGATTTTTCTGTTTACTCTTTAGAAAAGTAGGAAATCACCTAACATTAGATCATTGAAGTGTGCCCAAATATTTAGCAGAATGTATGAATCTGTCTTATATTCTTTTGTAAGAAATCTGATTTGAAGCTCTCATTATTTTAGCATGAAGCATTTAATATAGGATGGGGAGGTGTTTAGCATACAGTACTTAATATAGGATGGGTAGGCGTTAGAAATAATATATGGAATGCCCCTTTCTGCCAACAGTTATCAATATTAAACCCGAATTTAGTAATATACTCAATTCTCTATAACCATACTTGTAGACTTATGGGCTCCTAAATACTCTTCTGCTCTTATCCATTGCTGGTAGAAATGTAAACTGAAATACTATTTTAGAGGGCAATTTGGTATTGTACATAATAAGCCTGAAAATGTATATACCTTTTGCATCAGTAATTTCAATTCAGAAAATTACCCCATAAAATAACAAATAGGTGCACAGAAATTCAGCTAGAGTATGTTTGTAACAGCATTGTTTATAATGGTAACCATCTGTAAACAATCTAATGGGATGACAAGGAAATACATTTTGGCACATTCATATGATACAGTAACATGTAACCATTAAAAATAATTCTGTAGAAGTATATTTCCTGACATGGAAAAATTATCCAAGAAACACTGTTAAGTAAAAGGGAAGTGAGAGAGTAGTACATACTATTGATTTGTTTTTGTAAGACAAATGGATGTGTGTGCCTAGAAAAAGTTTGGAAGGAACTATACCAAAATGTTAACAGGGTTTATCCCTGGGGGTGGCATTATAAATGTTTTTTTTTCACTTTTTCTATTGTTTCTTTAATAAAGGCTTTTTAAAATATAAATAATTTTAATGCTTTTAAGGAACCAGCCCTCCCTAATATTCTGCCATAAAAATGTATTCATAGGATTTTTGCTTAACTCTGTAACATTTTCAGGGTTGATAGTAGTATAATTCTTCATTTTCTGTGACCTTTCTACATTTGACAGCTGCCCATCAAGTAAACTTGATTTACCACAAAACATTCTAGAAGATGTCGGAGTCCAAGTTTCCTAACAATTCCCACTCTCTTGACTTGATAAGAATGAAACAGTCTGGCTGGAAACGCACTCCTCAGCAGCCCAACTATGGCAGAAGAGACCATTGCAGAAATATTTCAGGCTTACTGGAAGCAGCAGATATAGCAGGAACAGCTTTTATTCCCAAATATTATTCAGAACATTTGAAAAGCATAAACTGTTTCCATGTGTTTTTTCTTCCTATATCTGTTCTCTTGCTGTTGCCTTTCCCATTTAGCTTTTTAGAACTAAATATCTTCTTATTCCTCACTTAGCATTCATTCAGTAAATATTTATTGAGAATCTCTAAGTTCTCCATACTTACCGCTTTTACTAAACTGTTACCCTTTGCTATTTTCCCACATAACATTATACTTTTTGAATGCAATTTCTTTCATCTAATTCCTTGCCTTGCCTGGGCAGAAACGTGGCTCTTCACAGATTCCACAGTTTCCCCAGCAGCATGTCACTCTGGATGGAGAACTCCGTGATGGAAAGATAAGTGATGTCGGGTTTTTCACTAAGTACCCAGAGCCTTGCCAAGCAGTGGTACACATTACTTGTGCTTATCAATAGCTGTTTCTTCTCCCCTTCTGGGTACATGGAAGATCCATGATCACCCCTTCTGAGTAGGGGAGGCCACAGGACTAGGGGCCAACGGACTGTAGGCTGTGTGTCACTTCCGGGTAGAAGTATGTAAGAGCCGTTCTGGGTAGCACTTTTTCTGAGGAAGAAGCATGACTCCAGAGGGCGAATGTCTGAAGGTGTCTATCTAGGCAGACACTGCTGGCTGGAACATTCCTGAGAGATTCCTGAGCTGTGGTGGGCAGAAAAGTTGAACCATGGTTTCTGTGCATGTCATGAAGAATCACAGAGCACCTGGCAGGTAGATAGAAGCAGGGGTCCCTCAGCAGTGGCCTGTGAGGAATGGGGACCAGGAAAATGGAAGATGGAGAATCTTCAACTGCTTCAGCGTTCTCTCACCAAATCGAAATAGGCCACTGCAGAGAAATTAAGGTATAGAAAAATAAAATTCTGATTTAAGTGTATCAAGGTTTGATGCCATCTGCACATTCATATTCTCATCTTCCTTTTTAATAGTGGAAGGAGAGATGTCTGCCTTTCAAAATACAAAGCCTACTGGAGCTCTGTATCTCACACCTCGCCTCTTGTTGAGAGGTCTGTGTTCTCACATTCAGTTTTCTTCCTAAAGCCTGTGGTCCTACTTCCTCCTCCACAATTTCTTCCTTTATCTCTTTGGCACTTTTCAGCTATTCCTTTTACCGGACAACATTTATTGGCAACAATAGTCCCAATAATGTCCCATTTCTAGGTGACTTGTCACAGATCATTTCATCTTAGAACATTAGCTATGTCCCTCTGTACTTTCCTCCTGTGTTTTCCCTACAACTTTGATTCCATTCTCGAATTCTTTTGGATGGCAGTTTCTCTAAAAATTCCAACTCCCACCCCTGTCCCCATTCATTCTCATGCTTCTTATGTTTTCTCCTACTTTTGACACCACTGACCATAGTCTGCTTTCTCATAAATGATTCTTGCTTGTTTCCAAATGGTGTATTTAGACCATGACCTAATGACTTTCTCCCCAACTAAATCCTCCCACTCATTCCATCCAGAAGGCCACCCAGTGAAAACCATATTCAGTGAGTCACTTTTCCAAGTAAGTCCCACAACATGATTTCCTTTTGAATTTCCCCACTGTAAAAGCTTAGACACCACCCCCACCCCTAACTCTTTCTCTTCAACAATGATTTCCACTCTGCCTGGATTATCATATACAGTAATTTCATTCAGCTGTCTAACTGGCCAATGTGTGCTCTTTCTCTGCAACTCTGGCCAGGAAGCCTGTAGACAGCCATGCCTCAAAGAACTGGCAGGCCATGGAGTGTCTTAATTAAGAGAACTGGGTCTTCCCTACCCTTGGGATACTAACTTAAGCAGCATATACAGGCACACATACTTTTTTTTTTTATAAAAGCAGATGATTAGTATTTTTTTTTTTGAGAGGGCATCTCTCATATTTATTGATCAAATGGTTGTTAACAACAAAATTCTGTATAGGGGACTCAATGCACAGTCATTAATTCACCCCAAGCCTAATTCTCATCAGTCTCCGATCTTCTGAAGCATAACGAACAAGTTCTTACATGGTGAACAAATTCTTACATAGTGAATAAGTTCTTACGTGGTGAACAGTACAAGGGCAGTCATCACAGAAACTTTCGGTTTTGATCACACATTATGAACTATAAACAATCAGGTCAAATACAGATATTCGTTTGATTTTTATACTTGATTTATATGTGAATCCCACATTTCTCCCTTATTATTATTATTATTTTTAATAAAATGCTGAAGTGGTAGGTAGATGAAAGATAAAGGTAGAAAAAACATAGCTTAGTGCTGTAGAGAAAGCAAATGTAGATGATCAGGTGTGTGCCTATAGACTAAGTATTAATCCAAGCTAGACAAGGGCAACAAAACATCCACGGATGCAGAAGATTTCTCTCAAAACAGGGGGGGGTGAGGTTCTAAGCCTCACCTCTGTTGATCCCCAATTTCTCACCTGATGGCCCCCCTGTGACTGCAGGCATACATACTTTTAAGCCATCATACTGTATGTATTTATTTTCTCTCAGAACTGGGAGGTTCTATGGAACTAAACAGTTTCCCCAATTCACTACTAAGTCTTTCTACTTCCCTCAGTAATAAAATTTATCCTTGTCAAATGTGACAATGGGGGCTGTAATTTAAAAATGACTAATTTTTAGATTTAGATTTCCTTTTGGGTTACATTTCCCTCCAAGAGATATGTAGAAATACATTCAAATGTTCTTGCTAGTTATCCTGACGGCTACCCTTGCAGCCTGCCTCCTAGAGTTAGGAACACTTCCTGGGGTCTAGTCTAGGGAATTCTCTAACATCCCTGAGAATTGTTGTGTTTCATTTAGGGAGACATATGATTCTTGTTTCCTGTTTTTCCCTGACTTCCAGGAAGCTTACTGTCAGGGTTTAATGGAACTCAATCTCAGCATTCATCAACGGGAAATAATAGTACTGCAAAATATAATAACAGAAATAAAAAAAAGTCACAGGATGGGCTTAACAGTAGAAAGGTTTTGCAGAAAATAGAATCAATGATCTTGAGATAGAGTTTATCCAATGGCAATAGCAGAGAGAAAATATACAAAATAATAATAATAACAATTTTTAAAAAACTGAACTTTTTAGGCATCTGTGGGGCAAAAACAGAAGATCCAACATTTGTATCATCAGTCTCAGAAGAGGACTCTTTATTATTTCTTAATAACTGCATGTGAATCTACAGTTATCTCAATACAAATTTAATTATAAAAAATGCATGCCCACTTTAAATAAAATACAAATAACAGAGAAATATACGAAGTATGCACTGAAAGTCCCTATTCCTTACCCCTCGATACTGCTCCTCAGGTAGAACTACAACTAAGAGCTGTTTGGTGGGTAGGCCTCCAGACCTGTTTCTATGCACATGCAAACATACGTATTTGTGTGAGTGTATTTTTTTATATGCCTTCCTTACTGTATAAACATGAGATCATTAATTCTGCACTTCCCTTTTTACTTAATACATAATAGATATCTATAGACATCAATGCATATAGCTATTTCGTTTTAAAATGGTTACCTAATATTTCATAATTTTTAATTAAAATTCTCCTATTAGTGGACATTTGGTTCCAATTTTTTTATGTTTCTGATAATACTAAGGGTGACATCTCGTTCTCTTTATGACATTCAAATTTCTCTTTTGTTGAATCCTTAATTCAATCTTGGTTTTCTGTCTCTCCTGTGACTGTAGCCCTCCCGTGTCTCTGACTGAGGCCCCTCTCCCCCTTCCTGCAGTGTTTACCCTCCTTTTGGAATTGTCTGACTCTCAAAGTTTTACCTACTTTACCTTGTGTTATGTTGTAAGTCCACAGGGGCAGAGCTCATGCCTCTGTGCCCCCTCTATCCTCCATGTCTGGATCAAGGGCTGGCATACAGTTTAAAAAGATATTTTAATAAAATTAGTTGAAAAAAAGAAGTTATTATTCTTGACTAAATTGAATTAACCCTTAAATCTTGTTCGCGTCCTGTAAATCTAATCTCTTTATGCCCACCTACTGTAAACTAATATCCTACTGTCTATGTAACGAGGTGAATAGACAGCCTCTTCAGCTGGCTCTTCCGGTGACAGCTCCCCTGTAACACTTACAAGCCGCACTGCTGCCCTGCGAGACACAGCAACTGCCGGCCCAGCCCCTCTCGAGGACCGACACGTGCTGATTCTCCCAACAGCCTAGGATTGCAAGCCTGACATATTTATCAGCACAAGGATGCTGCTTGGCCTGCACCAAACTTGTCCTGCTGATCAACTTATTACCAACCTTGCCAATTTTTCTGATAGAAATAATTTAAAATTTGCTTGAAAATTTCCATTTTACAGTATAATGTTATCACCTCATACCCTGACACCATCTCTGAGCTTCGGGTCCCCTCTGCCAATTCAGCTCCCAAGAAAAACCTGTCACATTATCCTCTTTTCCTTAGATGTCTCTTCTCTGGAATGTACCTTAACCAAAAACTATTTAATTGAAATTAAGCTGCTCTATCCAACACTCAAGTATTTCCATCAACCATTTATTCCTATGATTCCCCCAAATAAGTGTTGGTACTCATATTGATTCTCATTCTGTTCCTTTCTGTTGTTTTTCAACTCATGGCTCTTGGGCCTACAATTCTTGAGTCTGGAACACGCTCCCCTTCTCTTCCTGTCACTCTTTGTTGCCTCTTTCACTGACTTAGAGTTTCTTATTACTAGTTGTCATTCCTATGAAATCGCACCTCACTCTGAATCACTCCTGTACTGACATTCATATGTTACTGATGATTCCATGAATGTGTTCTTATACATTGGTTTGTATCTGTCCCCCTGTAATTTGTTTGAAAGCCCCACAACATCAGAGAAACTCTCTGACTCCAGAAATTGGAGGGCACTCAAAATGTGACTTGGAAATGAATGAATGATGTTTCTGTCATGGCTGAAAAGAGACAGGTATAGTTTTAAAACTACAGTAGAATAGGTCTGTGAAATGACATGAAGAATTATTATTTTTTTCTAATGGAGAATTAAACATGGTCTGGATTATTAGATGCCTTTCATCAAAATGGACTGCAATTCTTAATAACAGGTTTTCCTATTCAGTTGTGGACATTTTGTCAGATGTAGAAATGACAAATTCTTCAATCACAGTGGAAAGAATCTTAATTTGAAGAGAAAAATCCACTCCAAAACTTCCTTCTGATTTAAAAAATGTTACAATAGACATGAACAGAGTGATTCTTAAGAAATCTCTCCACTGCAGCAAAAAATGCTGAAATGTTGTCTACTTTATACATTATGTCTTGTTTCTAGACAAGTGCTGTGTCTTTTGGCTACACAGAGATCTCCTAGCAGAGACTGTCTCCCTTACTCAGCAGCAACTGCTAAGCCCACCAGATTGTGACGGCAGGGACTGTGGAAGGAGGAACACAATATGGAATGTCTGTTCTAGAAAGACCTGCTCAAAATGATGTGTTCCTGTTGCTGCATATGTTGCGTTTTTTCATTTTATAAACAGGATTAATTATGTATTCTCCTACATTCTTACAAATGGAATAAATCTGTATTATTCTACTTAGTCTCTTTCACAATACCATAAAAGAAAAAAGCTTAGCCCTAAGGCTTGTTATTCCAGTCTTTCGTTGCTTTTTACTTAAAGTTATTGCGAACTACTCAGAGTGGGTATATGAGGTAGGCTAATTATTCATATGGAAAAGAATAAAAGATTCTGGATGTTGTAATGACATCACATGCTATAAATTAGCTATATTGCTCAACAAAAGGTTCTCCAAAAATGAGAGGCCTCATGAACCAAAGTCTTAATTAAATATAGTTACTGTTAGTGGGTATCATAACAACTTATTTCTGGTAAAGAATGGATAACAAAGAAGGGTCAGCTATGTTAGATAGTGTATTTGGGGGCAGATCATTTTGACTAAATGGTTTGCTTTAGAGGTGTATGGAAACACAAACCCAAAAGAAGAAAAAGACGATGCTCACTGAAAGCCAGTAATAGCCAATCCACTTATGACTGTAGTTCTAAAGGTGAGTTTTATCAGAATAAATGAAATAGAATAGCTTAAATTGGACCATACAGCCTAGTGGAAAGGGGATCAAAATCCTAGATCTGATATTTAGTAGCTGTAATCCATGGCAAACTACCAAGCCAGTTTGAGATTAAATTTCCTCATTTGTAACAATCTGGCTAATAAAACTTACTTCAAAGGGCTGTAGAGGGGATTAAATGAGATGATGTACGTGAAACAATTTGCAGTGCCTGGCAAACAGAAAATATAAAATAAAGGATGGATATTATTATTATTGTTATAATTATTACTATAATCATCACTGTTTTATTCTTTATTTATAGAAATGGGAATTTAAGAATATCCTGGTGAGTTTACTAGCTACCATACTGGACAAAAAATAGAGTTTGCTATACTTAATAATCAGTTATTTATAGTAAGTGGAATGTGTCACCTCGAGCTTCTAATGTTTACCTTGATAATTACATACAGAGGCCTCTGAAGTGCCAACTGTGTTACATGTGCAAGTAGCATAATGAGCGTTCAATAAATGGCACTTATTATTTACAACAGAGTTACAAATACCATTAAAAGAAAAATTTGTGTTTGTGTATAATGACACATGCCCATAACTGATGTTTCTTCTCAGGATTGCATCCTTAATCCTGTCAAATACCAGCACAAATCCAGTCACTCACGCCGCAATTAGCCCAGTCACCCTCACGTCCATACTCAATCCCTTAACTAAATCCTCATTATCACCCAAATTCGTCTTTCTTTTCTTGATATGGTCAGATGCTCATAATTCCTTCCCTGAACTAGTATAACATCATCTAGAACCACCTTCTTATAATAATCAGACCTGAAATCAGGGGGAGCAAATTGCCATTTCTTACCTTCTTCTCCTGGAAATTACTCCAAAGCAATGGGAGAATGAGAAAAAGGGTGTAAACATGATCTTCCACAATACTAAAATATCAAAACCCTGAACCACACAACAGGTGGAAAAGGTGCCAAAAAATAAAGAAGATCAAACAGGTGTACAGGTGGAAGGCAACGAGGCCGTCCTTAGACTCTCAGAAGGAACTGCAGAGGGCCCTTCTCCAGGGCGAAGAGGGGGCCTAGGGGGCAAGACTAAAATGCTCCCTAGCAAAGCGTCAAGGGGGACCTCAGCAGGTGGTGCCACCCCGCGCCAGGTGCAGCCCCCAGGAGGCAAGGATAACGTGCTAATGAAGACCCCGGAGATGGCATTTCTGCACGAAGTAGTCTGTTTGGTAGTCATCTTTTCAGACAGGATTACGAGAAATATATAGGCTGCTACATAAAATACAGTTTTTTCCTGACTACCCAATTCGTTTATTTTCATGGATTAGAATGGCCCTAGAAGTTGAATTTCCTGTGTATCCTAAAATAAAGGCAGTCTTTTACAAAAGTAAACATTAAAAAAAAGTTTCCTTCTGTTTTGGACTCAAATCTCATGGAAATGCTTTTTTTTTTTTTAAAGTGGAAACTGTACCATATTGTCTAAATAAGAACTTGCCCAAAGATTTATTATTATATGTATATTCATTTATGACTCTACATTTAATCTAGAGAAGTGTGTATTGTGGAGCAGAATTAAAGAATTATTTTTTCATATTTTTGTAGAGAGCTTCTCCAATATTTATCCCAATTTTGGTTATATTTCTATACTTTTAATATTTTTAACAGCTATTTCAACTTTAAAGTTAATGAATATATTAGTACATTTCAGATTTAGGAAGTTTTAAATGAGGTACAACTTTGACCATTTAAGTCAAAGAAAGCAAATAGTGGTTTAATGTCTTTGTTGCATTTACAGGACAGTTTTGATCTATAACAAAACATGGTGGTATGGTTCTACGGACCTTTTAATTGGTATTTTTTATAGTGTATTATTTAAGGTAGAAAAACAAAAACAACAACAAAATCTATCTAATGTAGTCCTTTGGCCTCAGGACAAGAATAGCCTTGTCTGAAGTCAGGAATTTATCCGATAAAAGAGAACTGAGCACGCCTGTGCTCCAGACAGAACTTGTATTGGGATACAAGTGTGATGAATGAGAACAGGAGACTCAACTCCTAAGGAGTCTTGAGTTCTGGTCAAGGAGAGAGAGAGAGAGTGTTCCTTATGCTATGATTTTAGAGATAAGAAGAAAAATCCATTGTCCACAAATCTCATCTATGACTATTAACAATGCCTGATGCTCATTAAAGCTGGAGCCTTATATATGACTTAGTAGTACAGTTCCAACAAAGTACTTTGCTCACAGTAGGTATTACTAAATATTACTTGATGGACAGATTAGATGAACGAGCCCAAATTCGCTTTTTGTATTTCCTTTTGGAAAAGTTGGTAAACAAGCAATCTCTTCACAATGTAAATACCTCTGAAGAGAGAACCGTGAAAATAGTAGTAGGAACTTCTACATTGTGTGATGTAATTCAAAAGTATATGTATGTACCTTGTATTCTTTTGGGATTAATATACTGAAACAGATCTCTGAAAGAGTGCAAATTCAGATGTTTAAAGTAGGAAGGTCAAGAAAGATAAGATTTTGAAATGGGAAGAATGTATAGACAGGGAAAGAATTACGTAAAATAGCAAACAAAAGGAGTTCCGGGTGCCTGGGCAAAAGGTAAAAGGCTCATGCTAGAAGGAGGGTAAACAGGACGCAAGAGTGGAACAGGGCAGTGCCTCCCTCATTTCACATCTGGTGGAGGCAGGCTCTTAAAATAAGGATCAGGTCTGAGACAGGTTACGCTTTAAATGTGGTCCCTGGTTTGGCAATTCTGAGCTCTGGCACAAGAGGAGACCTGAGCTTTCTACCGCCTCAGGTAGGACAGAGGATGTCAAGTTGCCACCCCCAGCCCCAGCTCTGCTCCAGCCTGGTGCAGCTCCGGACCTGAAGGAGCACGTCGACCACACTGGTTGCTTTCCTATTAGAGTTACAAATGGAGACATGAAGAAAAGCACTATTCCGGTTTGGATGGAGTCTTCCTAGACCCCCTGAGTACAGATTCACATTTAGCTTGCTTCCATGTTCTTGCTTGAAACATGTGGCTCAGGAGCTGAGGAGTCAGGCGTCTAACGAATCCTCTTTCAATTATCCTCACTTCCTCAGTGAAATGTTGCCTGACTTTTCCAGGCAGAATTAGTTGCTTCCTCTTTTGGGTTTTCATTTATTAGGCTGTACTGTAATTATCTGGGAGCTCTCTGAGGAAGTCCTATCAATACATGTGTAGAAGGATAATATTTGAAGTATTAATCAATGTGCTTAATGGGCTTCCTCCCTCGGTATTTCCTCCCTTGCAAATCTCTTCTCCCCTGCTCCCCAGCAATGGGGGCAAGGATATTCTATAGTCTTGTCCTTTAAGATAAAGATATTAAATGAAATGCAAGGAGGTAAATAAATAGTTAATTCCTGACTTTTATATTAAAATGCTCACAATGAGGTCTAAACTATATTTTTGGGGAATAATACGAAGTGGGTTTCTCAACACTCTCCCTGCTCCTGCCCTCCCCTGCCTCCATGAGTGAGCTGAGGGAGGCCAAGTCAGAGAATACAGAGAGATTCTTGGGTGGACATCCAGGGCTGAAAACTGGGGAACATCGGGTGGTACAGAGCCAGTTTGATGGGAAGGTGATCTTGATCTTGCACCCTTTCCTCCAGAACCCGGGGAGGCAGCAGTTTTGCAGGGTCTACTGTGGCCAGTATGGCATGGTATGGACTGAGGAAAATAAATTGCTCAGGTCAGGGAGGACTGAATGTAAGTTTGTTGAGTTTTCTGAGGTCCAGAAGTGGTATCAGAAAGCAACCAAAGTTTCCAGTGGCCCCGAGTAAGGTAAAGAAGCTCCCTGGCAGAGCCAGAATGCTACAGGTGGCCCTGCATCATGTGGAGGCCCCTGCAGGGCACACTAGCACAAACAATGCAATGGGGTGCAGACGGGAACCGAACCCAGTAGATGCCAGTTCAGTGAGGTGACCACCAAGAACCAGACCAGACAATATTCTTTTCAGGGCGTGCCAGTGCGGCCATGTGCCAGTGGAGACCAAGCCATCTCCTCTGATGCTACTAAGCATCCTTAGACTTAAGTGCTACTGTAAAGGAGAAATAGGAACCTAATGTTTACTGAATTACCATGAATTCACTATGAATCCTGAGGTAACTGAGTTGAGTTCTAGAGAAACCAAGGTGAATAATAACAGCAAAAATTTATATAGTGCTTATGCAGACCAGGAACTGTTTTATTACCACTGTCCAAGTCTGTCCAAGACTGAATCATTTCATTCTCTGACGGTGTGGTAGGGAGCATTCTTCCACATAATGTATAGACAACAAAACCTGAAGTTTCAGTGAGGTCATGCAGATGCCCACATTGCCCAAGTAGCCCAGAGGTAAGGGCCAGACCCAGGGTCCACACCAGGTCATCTGGCTGTGATGGCACTGTCCGACATGTGTAGGCACTTGGGTTACCAACTCCCTTGCCCCGTGTAAATACGTGTTGAGTGTGTGACTAAGTGACTGAGGGAATGGTTAGGTTTTAGATTCCTTGTACTTGGTACTATAGGTCAAGTTCATTTAACATGGCTCTTATAAAAAATTATAAATATAAATTCTCTAATCTAAAAGGGCAACATTATTCTAAGAAGTTTTGAAATACATGCCTTGTCCATAAACATTTTAGGTTAAGGAATGAATGTGGTTTGCTGTCACTATTATTTTACTGAAATCCTTCCTATTGACTAATCTTTCCCCAGTGAAAAGCAGATTTTGAGACATCTTATTTTATTTTCTCTTATCTCTTATTTACCTCATCTATATAATGACCTCTTATTCAGTCTTACTACTTTTTAATTCTTACTTACCTAAATAATCCACATGTTAAGAACCCCTGGTTTCTAATATCTACGACATTGCACAAAGAATTCTTAACATTTTATGATGGGCTCCTTAATGTAATGAATCACATTTATTCCAAGACCTGGCTATTTGGTGGTAATTATAAAGCTAAAACATCAAGAAGTTTAAGCATATAAAGCTTTGTTTTATTTAGATTCCAAAGAAGTATGTGCAAGATAAATAGAGTCCTGAGGAGAGAGGTTTACATAAACAGAGGGGACATGCCAGGAGAGTGCCCTCACCAAACACCAGTCCTCTCCAATTATCAGCTCTCTGTTGTCACATCAGAGAATGCACTAGCTGGCCCTTAGAGGACAGCACTGATTTAAACAAACGTAGGGGAGAAAGAACGGCATTGCAGGTAGGGAACAGAGCATGGGCAAAAAGCACTGAGCTGGGGAAAAAGCAAGACAATACCTTCCAATTCTTCTTTGGAGTTGTGTACATGCACACAGAGATACATATTTTTTTTATTTTTCAAGGGCTCTTGAGATTTGACTAGACAGGCAAGACAGGCTAAGCTGTAGAGCAGGAACTGCAAAGTGATGGTCATGCTTTATAATCAGTAAGAGCTGAGAAGGGCTGCCTGCTCCTTATGGAGTAGTGGTGCTTTCTAGTTTACCACAGTTCCTAGCTAGCCTTTTTCACTCATTACTGCTACTAGCCTGGTCCCTATAAGCCTCTTAATTTACGATCCTAGAACAGTGGTTCTCACTCTTGCATGTTGCAAATTTTGGGGAACTATTAAAAACACCACCAATACTGGGCTCCATCTTTGATCAAATGAATCAGAATCCCTCAGGGTGAGGCATCAGCTAGGGTTCAGATTATTTTCTAGATTAAGGCAATCACAGTTAAAACATTTTTTTTTGCAGACTAGTACTTCTCAATCCTGGCTGCACATTAGAGCTGACTGGAATGTTTGAAAAATTAATGCAAGGGCCCCACTCTACAAATTCTGCTTTTATTGGTATGAGAGTGTGTTGCCAATGGGTCTCAGCCCTGGGCAAGTTCAAGACAGATTCTATGTGACCTAAGAAATGACAGTAGAACATTCTTGGGGTGAAAGAGTTTATTACCTGTCTTGTTTTCCTGGCAGTAAGTCAAACCCTAGTCTCTGCCTCTGCCCAGAGCACTGGGCCGAGCTCTCTATATAGTGACTCAGTCAATAATAGCTTATTGCCTATGGGTGTGGAAGCATTAGCCTAGCAACAGGCCAGTTACATCAAGTGGTTTAGGTTCAGTGAGGATCCTGGCCATAGGAAACCCAACTTCCCCACAGAGAGGAATAGGCATTACTAATGTAAAAAAAAAAAAAAAGAAAAAAAAGGGCTCCTTTTAATGGGCAGCCAGGGTTGAGACCATAAATAGAGAGTGAAAGCCACAGAAGGACCCTGAGCAAAATAGCATGAAGAAGGTACTGGGATGGGATATTAACTGTAGATATGAACCAGAGGGTGGTAAGGTCAGAGGAGAGAAAATGAGGAGGCTATTACAATAGACTAGGTTTACCTTTTCAGAGACTGGAACCAGGAATATGGGGCAGCAGTAAGACAGAAAAGAATCCATAGGAAAGATGTGAAGATAGACTTTATCGCTATAAATTAGTAAAATCCCTCACAATTTTCTAATATCACATCGGCCTGGAAATAACTCTGAAACCTGACATCAAGCTACCTGAGTGGTGTAACAAACAAACATACATACAACCTTAACTGAGAATTTAGTTTGAACTAGTGCTGGGCTGGTAGCTCCCTTAAGCAACTGAAAGACACAAACACGTATCCTGTCTGGAGACACTTAGATACAATTTCGGCAATTTTCAAATAATTCCCTTGATGAAGTTCAAAAGAAATATGGTTCATGGTCAAAAACCAAAAAACAGAATAAAAAAAAACACCAAGATCAAAGAGAAAAAAGACAGAAGACCCACAGAGTTGTCTGATATTGGATGTATCAAACATAGATAAACATTTTGTTTGAAGAGTTTAAAAGAACAGTGACAAAATATATGAAGAGCAAGGAAATATTAAAAATGACCAGTTTGGAAAGAGTAACAAAAAGAAGTCTGAGAGATAAGAAATGTGATTGGAATTAAGAGAAAATTAGTAAACTCAAACATAAACCTAAAGAAATCATCTAGGATCCAGAATATAGAGTAAGAAGACATGGAAATTATGAAAGACAGTTTAATAAAAACAAGATCGTGAGAAAGAGAAAGATACAGAATCCTAAAAGGAGAGAATAAGGCAGAGGCAATATTTGTAGATACACGAATGAAAATTTTATAGGAGTGATGAAATATACCAATTCAAAGATGTAAGAAGTCTAACAAATCCCAAATAATCTTAAATAAAGAGTATCATGTGTAAGTGAAGCACATCAAAGACAAAGACAAGATCTTTAGAGTAGCTAGAGAGAAAAGCCTGATTAAGTAACTTCTCAATGGCAAAATAAAGTGGAGAGAATGTACTGTCAACCTAGGATTGTATAGTCAGAAAAAATATCCTCAAAGAAGAGAGAGATAAAAGATATTTTCAGGTGGGCTTGCCATCAACAGTCTCTCATGAAAAGCAATTCTTAAGGATGCTCTTCAGCTAGAAGGAAAGGTCTAATGTTCATGAAGGGATAATAGACAAAGAGAGAGGTAAATATATGTGTAAGTTTATAAATTAAAATCACTAGGATAATAATAATAATTATTATTATTTATTTTGGTATCATTAATCTACAATTACATGAGGAACATTATGCTTACTAGACTCCCCCCAACAACCAAGTCCCCTCCACATACCCCATTACAGTCACTGTCCATCAGCGTAGTAAGATGCTGTAGAATCATTACTTGTCTTCTCTGTGTTGTACAACCCTTCCCGTGCTCCCCCACTACATTCTGTGTGCTAATCATAATGCCCCTTTTTCCCCTTATCCCTCCCTTCCCACCCATCCTACCAGCCCTTTTCCCTTTGGTAACTGTTAGTCCATTCTTGGGTTCTGTGAGTCTGCTGCTGTTTTGTTCCTTCAGTTTTTTTTCTTCGTTCTTATACTCCACAGATGAGTGAAATCATTTGATACTTGTTTTTTTCCATCACTAGGGTAATTATTTTAAAAAATCAAAAGTGTCTAAGTTCCAAACTAGAAGATACAAACAGAAACTAGTAGATAAAAGTGAAAGAAATATCAGTATTGACAATTACATATACATGGCAAAATTCTGCAGTGAGTTTTTAAGACTTCCTTATTTGTATTTTTCTGTATTGCTTAAAGCATTTACAATGAATTTATAATATGTTTACAAAAAAGTGATATATCATTCCATCTTTCCATTTCTCCTTTCTAACACTCATCTCAGGCAAATTTTATTGATTAATGTTTGTTGTAAGCTTCAAGCCAGCAAGGACTGTGTGTGTAAATTGTTATACCATTATATCTTCAATGTTTAATTTACTACCTGGCTTGCAGTATTATGCTCAAGAAAAATTAAATGAACGGGTGAATGAATGAATGAATGACTTTACACTGACTGCATATGCAGCTTGTGTTAGGTTGAATAATGCTCCCCACCTGTCCTCCCGGCCTCAGCAATCCTTGGAGCCTGTAAATTTTACTTGGTATGGCAAAAAGGGATGTAGAGGTGTTTTTTTTTTAAAGATGTGATTAAGTTAAAGATCTTGAGACAGATTATCTTGAAATACCTGGGTGGGGCCAAAATGCAATCACTTATATCCTTATAAGGAGGAGAGAAAGGGGCATTTGACACAGACAGAAGAGGAGAAGGCAATGTGAGCCCAGAGGCAGACAAAGAAGCAGTGCCACCACAGGCTGAGGAGAGCTGGCAGCCACCAGAAGCTGCAGAGGTAAAGAATGGTTCCTTTCCTACACCCTCTGGAGGCAGCAAGGCCCCACAGGCCCCACTACAGTCTTGATTTTGGCCCAGTGATACTGATTTTGGACTTCTGGCCTCCAGAACTGTGAAAGAATAAATTTCTGTTGTGTTAGGTTGTCAAGTTTGTGGCATGTTATTACAGTAGGGAAAGGAAGCTAAAAGAGAGTTAGAGTGAGGAAGAATCAGATAATTATCTGCAGCCAAGTGGGAGGCACATTAATGTGCCATTCATAAACAAGAATGCAAAAGAGTTAAGGGGAAAAATTTAGGAGTTTGGATTTAGACATGTTATATTTTAGAAAATGGCAAAGACACTGGGAATATAAGCAGACATTATATGTCTGCTTCCCTTCCTGGACTGTGGGCTCTTAAAGAGCAGAGGATTATGGTTTCCTTTGTACTGCTGGTAGCCACCTATCATACAGCCATTTGGGATGATAGCACCCTGAAGACACTTGAAAGAATGCCTAACATTAGGTTTATGGATAACAAACGATGAGATTTTAAACATTCAGACTCTATTTTGTCTGACTAGAGTGGATAAACAGTTTCCTATATCTAGTACTCACTGCAGTGCCTTGCTTTAGAAGAAACTCAGTGACATTACTAAATGAATGAATGAATCTAAGAAGGAAGAGTTATTAGATCTTGTCCTTAAAAGTGATCTGCTTGTTTTTTAAAAATGTAAACATACATTAGACAGACAACTCAGCAATTACACTCCTAGGTCTCTAACCCCCCCAAAATGGAAATGATTAAACAAAATGTGTTGTACCCACACCATGGAATATTACTCAGCACTTTGAAAGGGACAACTACCGAGACATGCTGCAACATGGATGAACCTCAAAAAAAAAAACATTTAAAGTGAAAGAAATCAGATGCAAAAGACTACTATTATGTGATTCCATGTACATGAAATGTCCCCAAAAGGCAAATTTATACAGAGAGCAAGCAGACTAGTGGTTTTGTGGGGTGGGGGTAGAATCAGGGACTGACTGAAAAGGGGCATGAGAATTCTTTCAAGGGTGATAGAAATTCAAACTGGATTGTGGTGGTGGCTGTGTAACTCTGAAAATTGCCTAAAAATCATTACATTGTGTATTTAAAATGGGTGGATTTTGTGATATATAAATTATATCCCACTAAAGCTATTTTGAAAACAAGCTATAAGCTTACAAATGGGACAGTTATAAAGGTAAAAAGTGCTTTTTGCCAAGTCTTATCTTTAAAACTATCTGACTCCTGCTAAAACAGCATCTCCTTTCCGAAGTGGGCTCGTGGCAGCCATCTTGTAAAAAACGGAAATAATTTGTGATACTGGCAGTGTGGGTGCTTTGATGTAAGAGCCTCAAAAACATGTTTCCATCCAGGTTTAGTAATACCCTAACAATCATAAAAATGTGAAGGGACAGTTGGTAGCCTTTTATAGACTTCATTTACAAGGCAGATGCTGCTCCTTAGAAGTGTTTGCTCTGTAGCTTAATTCCATTTTTCTGTACAGTATGTACTTGTTTTGGGTAGGCTGAAAATGAAGACAAAAAAAGACGACTTTATTTAGCTGTTTCTTTTCTTTTCTTTTTCTAGGAGAGTTAAGAAAAAAATTGATTTCAACCAATAAGAGATAGTGGGCAGAAGTGACAGTCCTTTGTGAGGTAATGAAGCACTCTGCATTATTTACTCCTAATAATAGCTCATGTTTATTAAGTGCTTACTGTTTACCAGGAACTGTGCTAACTCATTTACATATGTCATCTTCTCTAATCCTCAGGACAATCTTATGGTGTATTTAACATGATTCCCATCTTCTGAAGAAGAACCCCCAAGTTAGATGCTAGGTAACTTGTCTGAAGGCACAAGGCTGGTGCCTGTGTCAGCCAGGACTTGTAGGCAGACCAGACTCCACCATGCTATCGTTGTAAGGAGGTTATAACTGCTGTCCGCAGAATTCTTATGAATTTAATGCTTCAAATTAGGAAACTTAAAAATATAATTTATAAGATGTAACATCCAATATATTTAAGAAGTGTTTGATAGGAATTGAATATATCCATGTTGATAACTTCCAAATTTCTGTCTGCAATCCTGACTGCTCATCTGAATTGAAGATTTTAATATCTAGCTTCCAACTTGAAATCTCCACTTGCACGTCTAAAAAGATATCTCTAACTTAATATGTTCAGATGCAAACTTTTTAAACCTTTTCCTCCCCAAGTGCTCTCCATCTTAGGAATTACATATATTCACATCTCAGTAAACAGCACTTACATCTATATATCTATCTATATCTATATCTATCTATCTATCTATCTATCTATCTATCTATCTATCTATCTATCCATATATATATCCGCTTAGGCCAAATTTTTAATATACATCTTGACCACTTCTTACATCCTCTTTGTCAAACCACCACCACATCTGTCTGGGTAACTGCAGTAGCAGTCTGTTTTCGTGAAGGTAGGCTGGTTGCATTAAAAATGATTTAAAAATGTCTGATAGCTCATTATAAAATCAGGTGGACAGATGGAAAGGGCAGCTGTCTTCTGTGGGCTCATTCAAGGGCCCCAAACCAAAGGGCTGTCACCCACAGCAAGTGCTTCCTATGTTTTATTTCCCAAAGAGGACGAGAACACAGGGGATGTGGCTGGGACATTTCTATGCCCCACCTGGAAGTGGGGCATGTACGTGCCCAAGCCTGGAAGTTACTTAACATCATTTCTGCTTACATTCATTGGCTATGACCCAATCACACAGTCACACCGAACTATACTGTGGTCCACATGGGTCCCAAGGAAGAGAGAAAGACATTTTGGGAAATAGCTAACAGTCTTTTTCATACCTCCTCACTCTAGAATTCTGGCTCTTGGGTGGAGATTCTGAAATTGGGGAAACAATTTCTCCTTTAAAAGACTTCTTGTTAAAGCCAAGGATCAGCTAGGGCAGGCGAAGAGAGGTGGCTGTGTAAGGATTGTGTCAAATTTCAGAGTGGAAGTACTTTTCTGAAGGAAGCAGCCTTGAGAGGGGCCACCTAAAACAGTAATTTTTACGCTAAATCACATACGTGGCAATATACATGATACCAATAGAGGTTTACCAGAATGGTATTTTCTAAAGAAGATATGAGGGCCTGGTTTCACTTGTATAACAGGAGAACAATTTTGGGGAGGAGGTTAAAATATACACTGAATTAGGGAGCTAATCAATCAACACTGTTTTGATTGGGGGAGAAATGAGGTTTTAAACTAAGTCTCTGGAAGTCAATATTATTCCTACATTAGTATGTAGGACAGTTTATAGAATACGGGTAGAGTGATTTTGATTTTGATGGTGAAAGGACAAAGTATTTTAGGGGCTAATGATGGTAAGGGCACCTTCTTGTTTTTATCTCTGTCCCACAGAGAAAGTTACCAGAAGTGCAGGAACTGGTAAGAAGTTGCTTTAATGGCAGCAGCACAGTAATGAAGATAAAACTGGATTCTGGGCAATAAATCTCTTTCTCCTCTGTAAATACCCCCCTTTCAACATAAAGGCTCTTTAAAGAAATAAGAAAACAAAGCTTTCAGAAGGGGCTTGATACATTATTTATGAACTATTCAAGTGAAAAAAACACCCACTCAGACATTTTAATAAAAACTTTCAACTAATGTATCTAATTGTATTGGTATTAAAAAAAGCCAATTATGAGCTGGAAAGTTATTGTTTGTTAAACTGCTACACAGCTTTCTGCAAATAGAATGTTTACAAACCACTTGGAATCACTTTTCCAAAGTTTCTATTTCTGAAGGTCAAATAACTATGTAACTGCTTAATAAAGAAGTAAAGAAGTACCTCTAAGTATCTCCCTGCTCCTACGGGCTTATAGTCTGCTCCTTAGGTGAGGTATTAGCAAAGCTTATTTATTTTCATTTCCAAGGCTTTTATTTGCTCATTCCCTTGTGGTAAAGCTGATTTCCATGATGATTCCCTTCTTAATTTTAATACCCTTTTTACTCATCATATAGACATAAGAATTTTCCATATAATAATGAAATCCTTGCAAAGGAAATGAAGACAACTTAGAGAGTAAAGTAAACTAGCTCTTTTTTCAATTAATTGATCCACTGTCATGTGCATATAAAATTTTTTAAACCTAGGAAAATAAGGTTAATTAACATAAAAAAGCCTCACTCGTCTAGATGCTGAATTTTGTATTTTACCCATGCTGCCTTAAGTGCCTTGATTTCCCAGTAATGACCTAGTTCTCCTAATGAGGAACATTAACCCCTGGCTGTAGCTGTCCAGGATTTAATTGTCAACTGCAGCTGAAATAGGGGAGTCTGCCGATCAGCAGGTATGCGGTATATTAACTCATGTCATTTCAACCCCTAATAAATAAATCTGTTGCCAAGGCAACAGGAAGATCAGCTCTATCAGTATTCTCCCCTCCTGGTAACCAGCTCACCCCAACCCACCCCTCTTTTGGAGGGAAGTGCCTTTTACACCAAGCTTAGGAAAAAAGAAGGAAATTAAGTACATGTCCATAATTAGAAGTAACATCATTTCTCATCTCAGAAACATATCTAAATTAATAAAAAGGGCCAGCAAAGAGAGAAATGTTTTTGACTAAGATCATGATAAATTATTTCTTTCAGCAGGAGATAGGCACTATGAGGTACACATCTGAGTGAGTACAGATCACAAACATTTCAGCTCTTTGTGTTTCTGAAATTTCCCCTTCTTTTGTTTAACCAACAAATGATGCTAGCCTGAACTGTGCCGAAATAGCTAATTAGTTGCATAGCCAATAAAAATGATACAAGGGGGAAAAATTACATAATTCATAATAGCTATTGCTCTTCTACTTTAGAATGCTTTGATGTGATTGACAAAGAAAAAAAGAAAGAGAGGGAGAGAGACAGAGAGAGAGAGAGAGAGAGAGAGAGAGAGAGAGAGAAAAGAAAAAAAGAAAAATCTGGACACCGAACCTTCACTTTGTGTAACTTAGAAAGCCATAGAATCTCATTCACCTGGGATTGTAAACAAGAGTTTAAAAAGTAATTTCAATAGATTGTTTTAAATTAGTTTACATGTTTGAATTATGACAGAGGGGTAGGTGAAAACATAACCTACAGGGATCTCC
Organism: Manis javanica; assembly: GCF_040802235.1. Classification (NCBI taxonomy): domain Eukaryota; kingdom Metazoa; phylum Chordata; class Mammalia; order Pholidota; family Manidae; genus Manis; species Manis javanica. Next base: position 113,550,762 of record NC_133162.1, read on the forward strand.
CTTTCTGAATTTATTTTTCATTGGTAACAAAGAAATTACTTTGGTTTTAAACAATATGAGCCTTTCTTCCCAAACACCATAATTTCACTTTTCTGTTATCCTTCTCTTAAAATGAACTTTATCCCATTTTAACAAAGTCCTGAAGGATCTGTATTTACAACTTCAATAAAGGCATTTCATGAAAAAGAAATCAAAACCCAAAACAAAAGGAACTCCGTAAAAGCAATGTTGATCTTACGATGACTTCCACCTGCCATTTGGTTAATTGAATCCTTTAATTTTCATGTCTTTTCCCAGGATCAGACTGTCCTCAACTGGACTTACTGAGCAAAGTAAGAGTCAAATACCAAAGAATCATCCTACAATTCATCCTCATCAACATTAAGTAACATCAACTAAGTATTCCATATGCCAGGTATTCTGGCTAGAAGGTATTGAAAAAAATCTCCCCAAACAAACACAAAAAAATTGTTTTTATCCTGTAGGACTTTAGGATCTAAACAAATGACACCATATGAAATGTGGAGTAAGTACAGTTGAGAGGCAGCGTGCGAAGTGCAAAGCAAGTTGCGTTAGACATTTATGTGGTGGACTGGACGGCACAGCGCCCTTGGTGCATGGAAATTTAGTCTGGGGAGTTCCCACATCACTGGAATTTAAATCAGGGTATATGTCTGTAGAAGGCAGAGGATTTCAGAGCATCTCTAAAGAAATATAAGGAACTATCATTATGGAAAGATATAAAACACCATACATTAAGAACATATTTAAACACACATATATAGACACACACACACAATCATATAAATAACATAAATATGTGTAACAAAGAAATAATTACCTACCCACTGATCCATCCATCCGTCCACCCATCCATCCATCACAAGCTGTCTACTTCCCAATTTGCTCACCCCTGACCTTGGATGTTAAGGGAATGATGGTGGTATGTAGATCAAAAGTACCTAAGTTTGGTATCTTTGATCAAAAGAGTTGTGATAGAAAGAAGCAAAAGCAGACATGGGTACTGAGTGGTTGAAGATGACTGTTACAAGCATACCGTGGTCAAATAGCATCTTCTCCAGTAATTAGTGTGTCAAGAAATGAGTCAAGTTTAGAGAACTTTTTAACCCAGTTAGGCAGGAAAGGGTAACAAGAGATTTAGTTTATGATATTGTAGAGATAATAACACCAAGATAATAATGACTTTAGGTGGAAGTTCTTTATGCTGACATGATGTATTAGAAAGTGAAACAGCTGAGGAGGCAATGATAGACTAAATGTTAATGTTTTCATATGTTCAGTAGTTTGGAAAGTAGTCAGCAAGGCATCTATGAAGGGAATTTTGGAAATTACAAATGGGATTTTGGTAAGGTGTTCTTTTTGTGCCAGGAATTTTCCAGTATTTGTTTTCTTACTAACTAAAAATCCTGGAATCAATTCCCAGAGATTTGTCTGATGGTAGTATGTTAGAAAACAAAATAAGACTATTGGGTGATATAACACATAGTAACTAAACGAGGTAGTTGGTTACAACTTTTCAAAGATTCTAGCAAAAGTCTCTTGAGAGTTTTCTTCTTTTTTCTCTTTTTAATAACAGAGTTGGCTTGAAATTCTTAAAGGACAAAAACAAACAAACAAACCAAGAAACACCAACTAAGCAATCAACACCTTTAGGCAAAAGAATGTAAGTAATAAAACTTACTGAATTAGGAACGACCATAATCAATTAGGACCTTATTGTTCATGTCCAATTAATTGATAGGTAAATACAGAACTGGTTAGATGAACCCTTTCAAAGAGCAGTTACCCATTATATCCAGCAATCTTAAATTAGCTTACAATAATTAGTTACAGGATGGATATTCCTTCTATTAAAGTATTTAACTGTGAAAATGGACAGCGCTCCTGGAAAGCATGTAGGGGATCACCCTTTTTAGAGACCAGGACAAGTAAGAAGAATTCTCAGGTCTGAGAAAGCTTTGGTGGCATGTACTGACAGGCAGATGGCCACACCACATGACCATATTTTCCAGAACTATAATTCTGTGAGGATCATTTCTCCTTTAGAAAAATAGGTTTGTACATAACACTGAAGTAGAACAAAGAACACTGGTTTCCAAAAGCTAGCACTTTGCCTCTTTGGGTGCCTTCTGCTGTGGTACCTGAAGACTGCCCTCCACAGGTATTCCACTCTGAAGTAATGACCAATAAGCCCTGAAAATTTTAAGAAAATCTACTCACCAAACTTTTCCCAAGTTATCTGGGCAACAAGAATATCAAGACAAGTTGCCTTAACCTGAAAAGCGTATCATCCAATCACCCAACACATACCCTTTCAGAAGGCACTCATCAATTTTGTTGTCAAAGCTCTAGTTTTAAACCTCAGAGTTGAAGAATGACAAAAAGTAATTTATTTTACTCTCAAGTAATAAAGAATAATTTTTCATCTTATATCAATAATTTGTTTTCAGTTAAAAATCACCAAAGTTTCTAAAAATAAAGTATGTCAGATTCTTCCAATATTATGGCACGTGATTTACCTAAGTATGCTTCAAATCTGTTTTTATTTCTCAATGACTGGAACTTTTCCTTTGCAAATTTACATCCTTGGCCATAATCAACAGTGCATGGAATGTTTTATTATTACTTTACAGAAAATACTTCAAATATCAAATAGCTCATAAAAAAAGTCATTCCACTTTAAGTGAACAGCTATGACAATTTCCCACATTGCAAGTGATGAGTTCCTCGTGGGACTTACAACTATAGCTACTCTAACAAATTCAAACTCCTCAACATGACTCACAGCGCAGTCTAGCCTCTTCTTTAGTAATCAGAATACACACACTTATGGGCCCACTCATAGGGGCTTTAAGAACAGTACAGACTTTCTTGTAGCCTAGATCTCTCCCTTACGGCATCCTAACTACTGAATCCACATTGATACAAATCCAGTTAAGTCTGAGAAAATTTTCTTATATACAATGAAAACTTGTTTTCTATCAACTATTAAACTGTAATGTTGACATACCACATAAATTTAAACATTAATATATTAGCATTAAGAGCAAGAAATATTAGTCTATAAGAACTAAAAAAAATAAGGCAATTCCAACAATTAATGGCAGGCGTCTTTTTTTTTGCATATGTAATTATCAGTTCCATGTGACAGGGGTTCCAAAGAATAATCTGTAAATTCCTGTGCATATTCAAAATCCTTTCATGAGGTCTGTAGTCAAATTATTTTCATAATATACTAAGATGTAATTTGCCTTTTTTATTGTGTTAACATATGCCCTGATACTGAAAAAGCTCTGATGGATAAACTGTTTGTACCTTAGCCTGATTCAAGGCAAGGCACCAAACTGAACTAGAGTCATCACATTCTTAACGACCTGCACTTGGAGTAAATGGGAAAAAAAAGTCAGTTCCACTTAATGTCCTTGAAGAAGCATTAAAATGACTATTTTATTAAATTTCATCCCTTCAGGAGACTTCTTTTAATATTCTTTGTGATACATTCTGAATAATAAAATTGGAAATTCACATAAAGCACCTTTGCATACCCAAGGTACACTGGCTGTGTTGAAGAAAAGTATTTATATGATTGTTTGAGTTGTGAACTAAACTAGCTGCCTTGTTCATGAAACAATACTTTTACTTAAAAGAATAACTGATAGACAAACCATGGTTAATCATACTCAGGTATTTGGCATATATTTCCTCAAACATGAACCATGTGAACCTGTCATTTCAAAGAGAGCAACCAATAATATCTGTTGCAATAATTCAAGCTTTCAATTGAAAATGATAATTTTGGAAAAACTGTATTTATACTGTGAGCTTGACAACTTCCCAATAATCAAAATTTTCTCTTTTATCAGGGGTGATAGTAACAATGTGATTCTTCTAAATAATGAATTGTGTCAACATTTGGAAGATCTGCAAAATTCAGTAAACCTATGTTTTCCATGCGACCAAAGCGTGATGCTACAAAATTCATTTGAACACCAAGTAATAGCATGAGGAGTCACTGGGTGGTGTTTAGAGTACCCTTTAAGAAACTCCTACTTGTCAAGTTCTGGTGTGGTATCAAAGAAGACTGTTTACAATAATTTGACTAGGTCATATTAACACTCCTTCCTTTTCTAACTCTTCATCTTTGTGAGGCAGAATTTTCTTTGTAAACCTCTACCAAAACAACATATTACAACAGATTAAATACTTAAGCAGATAGAAGAGTCCAACTCTCTTCTACTTAGACATTATGGATTAATAAAAATGTAAAACAATGTCACTCTTACTAACTTTTTTGTTTTGTAGGTATTTATCATAAAAATACATTAATGTTAACATGCATTTGGTTATTGTTACTTTTAAATGATCTGATTTTAACTTCTCCTCCTCAGTAAATATTGGTAGGTATAACCCCAATAAACAAAAGGTCTTTAGTATCTCAATAACTTTTAAGAATATGAATGGGTCTTAAGATCAAAGAGTTTGAGAATCATAATCTTCCAAGCACTATTTTTCAGTGTCTTATAAACCTTTTTTCTGTCCCTCCTCCAGCAGTGCATCTTTTGTGCCCATCATAATAAAGAGAACATTTACATAAAGGTTGGAATCTGGTGCAATGTTATATTTGCATAATGTTTGTAAAGAAGATAGTTTAAAGAAAGGCATTGCCAATTTGAGTCTATTTTTTTACAGGTCTTCTTCCATAAGTCATTTCTATTAACCGTGCCTTGCTGTAGATGTTTATAACAAAACACTAAAGACTGGGTAGAAAGGAGAAAACAAATTACTCTGCAGAGAACCAAGCAACTCTGCTAAAATACTGTCAGTTATTTATCTACTGTCAGCAGAGGTTGCACACTATAATCCTTGACAAGCTTAGATTCAGAAAGAATGAAGAGAGGGGGCAAGCATTGCATTTAAGGACCTGTTCTCATGCACAGACATTTTAACACAGATTTAAAGCCAGAATGTATCTTCTAGAAAATGTCACTTTTGATTTTGATACATATCCTAGCAAGTAGGCTCTACACTTGGTTGACTTAGTACGAGATATGTTAGAGGGTAACACTATATTTTAGACCATTCATGATCCCAGTGTGGAACTGGCACAATGAGGTCAGCATCACCTCATTTTTAGAGTTGGCTATTTCAACTGCATGATTTCATGGGCATATTTTTTATGATAAGGAGGAGGATTTTATTTTTGTTTTGTTAGGGAAGGTAATGACAGGCTCCGGGAATGCTGTTGTCCCCTTTAGTGTCTGTTTCTCCTTTAGGTTTACAGGGGAAACGATCATCGGTGCATCCTGCTACTGCGGAACACCTTCCCTCTGGAAAACATACGTGGCCGAGGCAA
>NC_133162.1:113906135-113943635 GCF_040802235.1 Manis javanica
TCATAAATGGTTGCTGTGGAAACGGGCTTTCCAGCTCAGGCAGGAGCAAACTGCCGTGTTAGGCAGGGGCAGAAACAGAGGGAAGATGATGTGAAGAAGGTCTTAGCAGCCACATGACTCTAAGAATAAGAAAATGGGAGAAGAAATCATTTGAAAAGACAACGTAGAAAGACGGATGTCACAGAGGCTGAACTAATCTCAAATCGTGTTTTCCCTCAAGTTTTCCGTGAGATGTCAGCCACTTGTTGAGTGTTAAAATACTCTTCGGCTGGAGAATGCTGTATTTCCTTTGGCATCCAGGCAGTTTCTAACCAGTGTTTGGAACTTGAAACTAGTGCCAAGCCTAAACACATCTGGTTGATTCCAGGCCACAAATAGCACTGGAATGCCTTCAACACCTTCCATAGCTGCCATACTTAAAAGTTTATTTCCAAAATAGAACTGACAAAAAAATTTATCAGACTGATGCTCCAGAGTTCAAGTCAGAAATGTGTCATGCAGAGCACTATGTATCATCATAACATACATGAAGCTATGTGCTTGTACTTCTAATACAAACTTGCATTTCAATAAATTAAATTAAAAGCCAGCATTAGTAGATTCAACCCCATTTTCATTTGCTAAGTGTCATGTTATAAGATTAGGAACCCATTCTACACACTTCAGGTATTCAGTTATCTGGTGATATATAATCTCAATTAGTAATCAAATATCTTTAATAACATTATTGAATGGCTCTGGGGCATGTTACTATTTAGAGAATGCCATAGGCTGCTATATATTTCATTGATGGTCTTTATTTTACTGGAAGGTCCAATATAAATTTAGTAATGACAGCTGTGGTAAGGAACAATACTGGAGTGGGAAGAAGTTATTTACCTGTAAGAGAAGAAATTAGATACTGGTTGCTGACTACTCGCATTGGAAATAAGGAAGGTTCTAGTAATCTACTTCAAGGCAGCTAATTGTCTGAAGAAAGAAGTATAATTCAAACCACACAAGAACTACTCCTTAACTTCTGGAAAAGATGTTTTGAATGAGGTAAACTGGATAACAGAGAAGAGAATTTCAACAGAGTGCCAAGAGTCTGGCAAGATAGCATAGTTTTTCATCTGACATGACCACCATGGTGGGGAGGTAATTTAACAGGAAGCACAAGTGTATTTGCAAAAAAGACAAGAGGCTTTGCCTTCCAGAAAGCTTTAAGTTGCTATGTATGAGTTTGATCTATCTTGTGTGTCCTTGGACCTTAAAGAAGAGGATGCTATCAAGAGCAAGGATAAGATGTTTTTGACAGCGGCAGTTTGTTCACAGGGGCAGGATAGTGCTATGTTAAACAGGGGAGGATGGGTCCTGAGGTCTTATTGCTTGGGTTCAAATCCACCTTTTACAACCAGCTATGCAACTCAGGCATTTAACCTCTCTGAGGATTAAAATGAGATCATTTGGGGACCAACCTTGTGGACTGGGCGTAGAGGTAAAGGAGACAGCAACAAAGGTTAAGTGTTTAATACAAAGACTGCAGGTGGTAAGCACTAAATTCATTATCTAACATATTCATTAACACATGTTCAATAATTTCCCAAGTTGCAAACAAGATGCATGCATCAGGAAGAAATGAAGGTGAATGGAAAGAAGAGAAATTGTAAATGAAAAATTTCTTGTGGCTTTAGTTGCAAAGGCGTGCATGGGTAGAACTGCTTTGGATACTAATGTCTTATCAGCTCAGGAGCCCAAAAAGGTCAAACAGGTCACTCCCCAGAGCAGCTGTGTGAGTAATTTTGAATGAACATTACAGGAACAAAGCAGAGAGCAGTGTTCTGAAAGAGAACGAGCACTCTCCAGGAGGAGTTTCAAAGCATGTCACAAATGCTTGGGGGTGCCCACTGAACTGCAGTCTATTATACAGATATTCTATGCTTACAGGCAATCGATTTCAGAGAATTCAATCAATTATGCTTATAATAGAAATATATTAATTCTACATTATCAACTGACAACCTGGAAAAAATAAAATGTTCAGCTATTATGCCGTGCAAAGGACAGAATTTGGGAGCAGAGGATTGGGAAGGGTTGGGCCTATACTTTGGACTAAATACTCTGCTAATCTCCAGAAGTGTCACTGACAAGCATTTAATAAATTCTATTTAAATAGGATCTGGCTTGGACATTCATCTCTTTTTAACTTGTTTGATTGGTTTACCTGATTCAAATCAAGATGTCCTAAAATTAAATTTCCACATGAACAAATTCAGAAAAACATCTGAATTGACACTGAGTAAATCAAAACTTTTTTAGGGTAAATTTTTTTCTCAAGGTTCATGATTCACCTGACAGCTAGAATGAAAATTGAAGTTAATAAATGGAGAATTTGTGGTATGAAAAATGTTATCATATAACTGAGAAACAAAGTTGGCTGGTAATTTATTTAAAACTTGGACTTTCTACTTAAAAATAGAAACATTTTTATTACTTTTCTAAATAAGGTGGGTTTAAAAGCCCCTACCACAATGTCTCAATGGGGAAAGTACTCAATACATGTCAGATTTAAATATTAGTAGAATATAAATGAGCTCCTGACAGTGTGTAACAGGAGTTCCAGATTTTATTTCACAGTACTGGCTTGTGACAATTCATCCTATTGATGTCAACATTTATGTTGTGTTTCCTTCCTCTCTCAGTCCTAGGTCCCGGGTCCCAGGAAAAGCAGGCAAGCAATATACCCACTGGTAAGGAAAATTAAGCAGTATGTCTTTGGTGTCTGCCTGAGAAATGAATTAAAAAGGGTGAGGTAAAAGAGCACAGGATCTCGAGAATAAGTAGCTCATCATTTCCTTCTTAATTTAAACTATTCTGATGTTAAATTGTAGACGGATATAATGATCACACTTTATCAATGACACATTTGTAACCAACATGTAATCAAATGAGGACTCAACTTCATTTCCCAACCTCAGAATCAATCAACCCAAAGACTATTCTCAATTATAATTTCATATTAATACATTCTCAAAGTATTACTTAGTGTTTAATATCAACAAATAAAAGGCTTGTGGGGCCCAATTACAGAAGGAAAATGGACTAAATTTCCACATACATTATAGTGATAGAAAATTCATGAAGAACTTCACTTCGATGGAACCTAATACACTGATGGCAGTAATGTCATGAGATGGTTGGTCAAGAGACCAAAAAGGTAACAAGCTGGAAACTTAACAAGTTGGGAAGCCAATAGGAGGATAATTAATCACGTGTTTAGGAAAACCACTGGATGGTTAGCATCTTGTTGCTAGGCCATATTTCTAGGCAGCAGATATTCTCACATCTTAAAGGACCAGAGCATCTTATTTTTATTTTTGAAAATACAGTATATTTTTCAAATTGATCATGTCTATTTGTGTTTGTCAACTTTTGGGTCTCTCAACGATTTATACACCTATGAAGTTTATGGACTTTCTAATTGATAAGAAATAAAGATACTGACTGGATGTCAATATGTATGATAGCCCTCACTAAAATAAAAGTTTTACACTCACCATGTAGTAAGTGATAGAGTTTGCATATGGTCATATAATAAAACCAATCAGAGAGGGAAAGATGCCTTCAGTGATGTGCCTACTGTAGCTGAATAATGAAATACAAAATATATTTGAGGTTGATTAAAATATAAAAGTAGATTTAGGTATGAAAATAGCTTTACAAATTCTTAACAGGACTTGGTACTAAAGAAAATTTGTATTGCTATCTAAGAGAAACGACAAATGTAGGAAAATTTTGATGTTTCAAACATTGCATTGTATCACACAAGTATAAAAACAATTGGGATTTGTTATTCAAATTAGGCGGTTTTTAATGTAATATGAGTTGAATTTTTAAAATAATAATACTATCAGACAGCTGAAGAAAAAGAAAGTCAGAGTGGTTGGAGTAAGAATGCTATTATTTATTAAGCTTGTTCTCTTTACAAATGCCCTCAATACTTAATGTAAAACTCACCCAACCTTTCCCCATCTCTCAGACTGCTTCTAAAAGGTGATGAGAACAAGTGCTTCCCAAGGATAGTCTTCAATCACTAAAAAGGGTGCCATGTATTTTGGCAGTCAAAGCAGTAGACTCAGAGACACTGAGAAGTGACTGGTGGTTACCATGGGGGAAGGGGTAGGGTGGGTAGGCAGGGAGGTGGAGGGGAATAAAGAGGCACAAAATTCTCAATCATTATATAGCACGGAGAATATAGTCAGTGGTTCTGTAACATCTTTCTTTGTTGACAGACAGTAACTGCACTAGTGGGGGTGAGGATTCAATAATGTGGGAAGCTGGTGAACCACTGCGTTGTGTACTTGACACCAATATAAGATTGTCTATCAACTACAAAAAGAAAAAAAACAAAGAAAGTACAACAGAAAGTATTCACATTTCTTTTCCTCCTTTTTTCTTGTTGGTCTCTTCTTCACTTTTCCCCAGAAGTCATTAACATTAGGTTAATTATTTTTCCCTTTATATTAAAGTATTTGGTGCTAGACTTTCTGGTTTAAAATGAGAGTTTTTCTGTAATTTCTCCCTGCTGATACGTTGATTGAGATCCTACACCTGTTCTTGTCCCATTTAGGGACAGCCCAGCATGCCAGATTTCTACTCGGGAAGAACTGGAGCGGGACTGGGCACTGGGGTGAGGCTGAATCACTGTGTGGGTGAGGGTGGCAGGAAACGGGAAGGGCACATAGGTGTAGCTCTCGGACTGCAGATCAGATCCCAGACTGTGGGAACTAATACTGTTTCACGTTGCGGTCCTTCACCTTTCTTTTTAAAAAAACGAACCCACTGTCTCTCTACTCACAGGGAAGAATTAGGCTGTTATCTTGCCAACTCTCAACTCTGTAGAATTCTTCCTAATTAGTTATGCATTAATAGGAAATAGACTAATTAAATGTAGAAAGTTTTATGTTAATCTCCCAAATGTAAGTACTTTCAACAACTCATTCAGGCTATTACTTTACTTACGTCTTTTCTTCCACAATATTAATGCTTTTAGTTTACTCAAAATAAGACCAGTTTATAAAACTCAACAGAATCACCCCCAAATCATGGCTCACGTGATGTTTGGGTGATAAAACCACTACATGACTGACTGAATTTTTTATTAAGTTTTTACATACGAAAATTCACCACAGCTTAAGAATTTGGAGGTGTTTTCGAGAATTGGCCTGTGTCACGCCATTTCATTGCCCTGATCATTTAAATATACCTTTGATATGGTTTGTGAATTCGGTATACAGATTAACTTAAAAGATATGAAGACAAGCACACTCATAAACACATGAATGATCCAATAAGCAGGCAACAAAAATGTCCTACTGAGCTCGGCAAAAGCATTATTTCTTCCTTGTTGAAGGTATCAGCATATGCTACATCTTATGCTGCACAAGTGCAGTCATTAAATATTGTGAAATGTACAGCAGGCCAGGAAGCTCTAACTAGCTAGTCAAAGTCACTCATACCTGTGTGTTCGTATTTATGTCGCAGAAGGGAACTGCTTTTCTGGAATGTCTTGTCACATAAGTCACATGCATACATGCCACTCTCTGTCTTCTTGATCTTCTTTCGAGATAGACAGGAATCGGAGTCTGTCATGTCATCTAGGCCTGACATGTAGTCTTGTGCTCCATCAAGCAATTCTCCCTGTGATAGAATCACACAGTTCAACACAGTCTCTTCTCTTTGTGTTTGTACCAAACAACTTCGTATAGGCTGACATTTGGAGAACTCCCAAAGTGCTTGCAATTTATCGACCTCATTTTTAAAAACACTTATTACTCCCCATGAACAATACATGAGGTCTTGCAGTTCAACAAAAATATAAACTTTCCTCTGCCTTTGGTAGAGCTCACTGTTTTTCAAGGATAGAAAACGGTCATCTCTGAAGGTGAGGAAGATGCAAAATTTTCTAAAATTCTTCTTTTACTTTATATTAGGAAATATCCACAAGTGCTAGAATTTGTGTGTTCTCTAGTGTGGTTAACTTTAGAAGTGATCTGTAGCTGTGGAAACCCCATTTTAATTGAATTTTATATTTAGGTACAAAATGTTATTATTATGCAATCTATTTAAATGTATGTCTACCAACTAAAGGCCTCAAGCTATAGTTTTATATTTAATTTTCTAATCTGAAATAGGGAATATTAATAACACTTTTTATCAATGTTCTATCTATGTTAAAACAGCCTTCAGCATTGAGCAATAATGAATGTGGATCAGTAAATTATTAAATTTCTTGATATTTATTTTGTCTTGATCCAAAGGAGTACAAACTTGCATGATAACATACATTTCCATTTGCTAGCCCACAGTTCAGTTTTCTTAGACTATGTTTGCACTAATTAATATTAGAGAAGATTAAATAGGCTTAAATACATTTACAAAGAGGGCAGATGTACTGTAAATTGGAATACAGGAACAGCTGTTACAGAGGTTCCCTGCTACTTATGCTCCTATTTTACAAATAGGGACTACACTCCATGATGTCAAAACATGCCTGCTTTTGTATTTGAAAAACCACAAATTATTTACTAGTTTGAAAATTACAAAAGTATGTGGAATGTACAAAATCTTTTAAAAAATACTCTTCAACCTAAACTGTTCTCTATAAAACCAAACATATACCAAATTTATACATGCATTATTGCAAACTGTATATCTGTAAAAGTACATAACTGCTATAAATAATGACTTTCAAGATCTTTGTAAGTCCTTCCAAATATTGTTATCAATGTATAGTTCTGTGAGCAGACCGGACAATCTAAATAAGCCTCAAAAACAAATACTCAATTCTTTATTTTTTTAAGGCAAACATGCTGTTACCTAGTACAGGGATCCATCGTGTTGCCCTTTATTTGTCAGCCCACTCAGTTTTAAGTTCAAGTTAACACAAACTCTCCTATTTCTGCTCAAAACATGGCAATGGGACTTGTCACTAAGGTATCTTTTTTTTCATACATGCAGATCAACAATAGAATTTTCATCTTCTCCCTTCTGAGCCCAAAAGAGTCTCGTTACCTGAAATCCTTGTTTCCGCTGGTACTTTCTCCTTTGCTGCATGTCAGCAAATGTAGCTGCTCCCGTTGGGTAGGTATAGGCCATGTGTGGTAGGAAACTCATCTGATCCAGTCCCGGGTATGGTCGTAGCCCAGGGATACTGGTCTGGACTGGTGGCATGAAAGAGGCAGGGGGAAATGCGCTTTGTGGAGGGAGAGCCGTGTATAAAGGTTTGGCACTAAATGGGTTCATGCCGAACACTGGATTAGTGCTCTTGTCCAGATTATTGGAATTTGAAAACTCCTTCTTGATAAAAGTCAAGTTTAGAGGCTCATCTGAGTTTTCGGAGGATGAAGAAACACTGTTATGGTCTAAATTTACACTGCTAGCTTTCGTCTTGTTCTTTGTGGCTGTAATACTTTTGGGTTCTCTCATTTGTTTTGGTAACGACAAGTCCAAAGGCTCAGCCTGGAGCTCCTCCGAAGAGAAGCTGTTTGGAGTGTAAGAACTACTGTGGGAGTTTTTAGAAGATGTGGAGGAAAGATTTAAGGGAGAGGGAGTGTTGCTCCTTGAGTGGTCCAATTTCTCAACAGGTTTCATACTGGGAAAGTGGGAAGGTTTTGTTAGCCTGAGAGGAGGGTCACAATTCGTAACGCTGTTGTGGAGTTCTGCTATAGACGGTGACGTGATGGAGTCCATAGGTTTGACGGGAGACCTGGGTAATAAACAGTCTTTTGTAGAAGGGTTACTGTTGGCAGCTAACGGCTTGGAGTTCCTTTCCAGTGATGGTGACCTGGAATTTGAATATTGGTAGACTTTTCGTTGCTCAAACCATTCCTTCACAAATTCCTGAGGAAGGCCCACAGCAATGGAAATTTTCAGCAGTTCATCAGAGTTGGGCTCCATGTTCATAGCATAATATGCCTTAAGTACAGACATGTGGTCCTTGTATGGGTTGATGGGGCTTGTCATTCCTTTCTCAGAAAGTACAGATGACAAGAGGAGGGTTTTATTATCAACAAAAACTCCGGCTTTGCTGGGGACGATGTTGTCATGAGGTTGCAGGACTGCCTTGATCTCTTCGTTCATCTTACAAAGGTAGCGTTCATGCTGATGCAGGGGAATGGGGCCAGGAAAACTTTCTTTGCAAAACTGGCATGAAAATGGAGTGGATATGTTGTGGTTCTCAATCATTTTATCATCGGTGACCAGGTCTATTAAAGTACGGAGCTTCTCTTTCTTTATATTACTGATCTGTCTCCTTGAGTCAGTAGTCAAGCTCTGGAGGCAAGCTTTGGCTTCATTAACTTTTTCTAATGTATAGTCAATAATACTTTTAGTGGCACCATTATGACTCACGACTGGAAGACCTACAGGTGGAATATTAGGAGAAGTGACTCCTTGTTCCTCAGGTTGAGAGCATGGATCCTTCATGTGATAACCTTTCAACTTTGAAATTTCTTCAGCCTTGCAGTCCATTTTTTGCCTGGAAACCGTATTGTCCACAATCTGTAGAACCTTTTGTACCTCACTTAAGTTACTATTCATTGTGGGAAATCCAAGTAAAGGGGCTTCCATCCCTACCCCTAAGTGCTGCATCGGACTTTGAGCGGATGGATGGACTCCTAAAGGGCTGGTGGCACCAAGTGCGCCATTCATAAAGGGACTAGTGCCACTAAACCCGTGTGTGGCCATAAGAACTTTATAGTCATTGAAGTCTAGTGGTTCTGTTTTAATTTTAAGTAAGCCTGTTTGTTCAGACATACTAAGTGGCTTTCCATTCTCCAATTTGTTTCTTAACTGGGTAATAGCTGAATTAGTAGGAGAAGAAGAAACGGAATTGGGAGAAGAACCCGTCTTGATACTGTTTCTCATTCGGCCATTAACAGAGATTAAACCAATACATTTCTTGCTGCTGATGTGTGAACTGTAGGAACCAGAATGGGAGAAACGTTTCTTGCAGTTTGGGCACTCATATGGTTTTTCACCTAAAAAGATAATTAAAATGAACGTTACATTTCTTTGATTGAGCAACCACTGCAATTGTCTTCCAAGACAGGAATTTGTGAAACCAAATGAAAAGAACACAATGGGGTACCTCTACATTCTAGGTGCTTAGATTAGAAATATGTGGTCGTAACTGTTTCTGGGCTTTATCTACCCTGAGAGGACATAATTCAAGATGTTAGCAGAGGAAGGTGAGGGCTATCTATGCCTCTTTCAGCCAAGATCCCAAATCTTGTCTTGCCATCGGCAGCCTCCTATTTAAACAGAGTGTCAGATTAATGTGTGGTCAATAGCACAATAAAGATGTCACAGTATTTAAAGGGAAGTGGAGCCATGGCTTTAATCAACTCTGTGGAGATTCCATTGATTCTACCAATCCAACTAGTCCTTTGAATAGCATCCAATTTAGTAATAAAATGCTTGGCAGAGCTATGAAAATAGTTATAAAGGAGAAATCTCAGTGGTAGGATGCTGTTCTGTGATATATAGCTCTCAGGAACTAAGGAACATTTATCACACAAAAGCTCTTATCCAAAATTCTCCAACTTTTTTTTTCATGACTAGGTATCAAAAATGAGTATCGTTCAGAATTTTCCAGCTGAGTGTTCTTCAGGTCAAAAACATTTAATCTGTAGAAGAGGTTTTTAAAAGGACAAAGAGGAGCTACTCCTAGACTTTGTAATAAATACATCAAAGCATTTGCAGTGTTTAGCAAACTTCGCATCCCTCTTCTTTTTATAAGATCATGCTCTTGGTGGTGCATAGTTCCGTGAAGAGCAAGCAGGCACGCTCAGTTTATGAAATAAATGGCTCATTCCAAAAAGTGACAAACAGGATCACGCACATTTTAGACCATCTTTTAAAACTCCCCTGACGAAACAAAATGCAAACAGGAGCACCAGCACCTCTGCTACTCACCACTGTGAATGCGCAGGTGCTCTTTTAGATGGTGTTTATATTTGAAGGCTTTGCCGCACTCTGTGCATTTGAACTTGCGATTACCTGCTCCTTGGGTCAGCATTTGGTGCTATAAAAAAGGAAACACTGACATCAGTTTTGTGCAGCAGGAACAAAGGACATTTGTTACAGATATTTTTTAAAGGCCTCTATTTTTCAGAAGGACCAAAAGGTTTGAGTGCATGTTTATTTATTTGCCCAGTCTTTCAGAGTTGCAATAAAAGTGATAATGTTGGCAATAAAATTGGAACAAGTAAAACAACAACAAAAAAAAGCGCTTCCCATGTGCATACAACACTTGTTTTAGAATTATCTCTGTAGTCTCTTTTCCAAAATGTGTCTTTGAGCCTTTGGAGATGAGAAAGTATAATTGTAAAGATGTCTGTGGCTCTCTGTTTACTGCAAATTCTAAAATCTGAGGATTCCCTGTTGGAATGCAACTATTTTGTCAAGAAAAAAATAAATACTTTCCTGAAAATTCTAAATAGTCTATAAAAATACTCCCCACATGACAACTAATTTTATCAAATTTTCTGTAGCAGGATACAAGTACATCTTACACTGAAGCAACAACAAATTTAAAGAAGAAAAAAGAAACCACACACACACACACACACACACACACACACACACACACACACACAAATCCTTGACTATAAATATTTCATTACATGATAAGCATGTTTAAATATCCTACTCACTGCTCTAGTAGCAAATGTAAACTCTGTTTTTCCTGAGCTATTGCATATCAGATTGATTCAGTATCAAATGTAAGAGACAACATCTTAGACTCTAGCTGCTTGAGCAGCTTTATCACAGGCCAGTAGGAAAGACTGCAATGACTTTTCATTTTCCTTTTTAGTAGTATGCTAGGGAGTAGGACAAAAAAGAAAAAAAAAGTTTGCTGAAAAGACAAGTTAAAAGCAGCAGAGATATAATCAAACACAGCTGACCTTTTTGAGCAAGGGGAAAAAAAGCACTGTGACTTAGAATTCGGAGAAAAAAAAATACAGTCATCCACTCTGGATGCTCAAGGTAGGAGGTCAGCCTTTTTCAAGCAGCAATGACACAAAAGCCTTTTGCAAAAAGACAGCACAGAAACGGTATGACAACTGCTAGGGTGTGCTGAATCTTCCCACATTCCTAGTGAGACAGATGGTGTTACATGGGACACAGGGAGGTTTGTTCAAACAGCAGCAACCTTCAAAGATCAAGCGGAGCCCAGCCCGCCGAGCGCCATTGAGGGACCAGTGCTCATATGTTGCTGAGTTGCATAAACAAACAGCAACAGCTGCTTTGTCTCCCCCCACAGCCCTCAGAGGACTACTATAAACTTTAGTTGTGCCACTGTTAATATGATACAATCATTTTAATTTACTAATTGTAAATGCCATGAGCAAATGAGGGGACTTTTCAACACCAAAGCTACCATTCATAATGCGCCAACACAATCACACTTCTGCATGTGAAATTTAAAGCAGTTATGCTAGATAAATATCTAGGCACTCTTTTTTTTTTTTTTCCTAGAGTTTTGTGCATATAAGCAAGGGGAGGTAAACTGTTACATAAGTGTAACTAGGCAAGCATAGATTTTATCACTGCTTTTTGCAAAACATTCAGGTGACAAACCCAATCAGATATAAATGGAATGATTTTAAAATAGTGAAATTCCATAATATAGTATCATCACCATGGCTTGATTGTGTTTCTTCAAAGAAAATAAAGCCCCTAGGAATTTTATATAACATCCTGCTTAATCATTTTTAAAACAGCTATGATGTGAAGGCATATATTGGGTGATTCCAGATCCGTGGGGCCGGGGATGGGGACTTAAGGAACATACATTTCTGTTACCATCTGAACACATCATAATATCAATCTGCACTCAATTCTCCCAGGAGGACAGAAAGAGCGGTGTTGCTTAAACATTTAAGGGACACTGAATCAATTCTATTCAATCATTTTAAGAATTTAAGAAGCTGTGCTTACCTGTTCAGCACAGAGTTTTTATTTTTAACATAAGTAAGCCAAGAGAGTCAGAGGAATTTTAACATTTAGCTACAAATATGCACATCAAAAAGGGAACATTTTAAATGTATGTCCAACATTTTAGTGTTAATCTAGTTTGTTCAATATATATGCACATACAGAATATGCCTCTTCGATTTCCTTAAAACATTTAGACTTCATAAACTAGTAGCAGCTTGTAAAAATACTCTAAGTAATTGAAGGTATTTTATGACAAATGGAAGAAATACACACTTCTTTTACTATGACTTAGATGCTATATAAAAAAATTCTAAAACTAGGTGAAAAATGGAATTAAAATTGCTGAGATGTTTAATAATGTATAATTAAAATGCCACAATTTCATTCACTTTTTGTGGAACATAAAAATGAAACTAAAGTCAAGTTAAAGTGCAAATAAAATTTCTAAATTAGAAATTAACACACTCACTCGATCGTGAACATAAGACTATTAAATCATATTAGAAGAGACCATCAAAAAATCATTTAGACCTCAATTAAAGCTATTACCATTAAAAGATCTGCATCTTCAAAATGCCATGAAAAATTAATAATGATTGCCAATCAAAGCAATATCGTTTCTCTAAGGGGTTATTATAGAAAGAAATCACTTAAAACCAACCCCCCACCTGATCTGTCCCTGGCTTGTGCGTCACCATATGCCGCTCGAGCTGGGTGCGGTAGGCAAACGTGTAGCTACAAAGAGGGCAGGAAAAGTTCTCCTCATTCTTCTCGTGGCGGTACTTGATGTGCTCCTTCAGGGATGTCAAGCGCTTGTAGCCCCGGTCGCAGTAGGGGCAGGTCAGCAGTTGGGCAAAAGCATCTGGAGTTCCAGGTGGCAGGTCTGTAGCCGAGAGACGAGAGGGAGAGAAGCAGGCCAAAAGGTCAGTAAATCAATGGCAGCTAATGGGCTGACTGCCCAGGATGGTATGACAGGAATCACGGCAATCTGCTCCACGAGAGTGCCATCGTCGCCCTCGGCCTCCGCACACACCAGTCCCCTCGCACACCCAGGACAGACTTGTCGGAATCAGCTCACGCTGTGCTGCGCAATTAATTAATTACTTGAGCTTTTGGGGGGAAATTTAAACAGCTGATAAATGAGGCGATTCTCTTTAGGTGACTGACAGTTTGTAGTAAACCTTTAGTCACGTGTAACTGGGGAATTCACAGCGTGAGGGA
Source organism: Manis javanica (assembly GCF_040802235.1). Lineage (NCBI taxonomy): Eukaryota > Metazoa > Chordata > Mammalia > Pholidota > Manidae > Manis > Manis javanica. The sequence continues at coordinate 113,919,342 of NC_133162.1, forward strand.
GCTTTTCAGGTGTCAGTTAAGAAGAACAAAAGGTTAGGGTCAACTCCTAAACTTTTTTTTCCCTCAAAAGTGAAATATTTCAGAAAGATAGGAATCAATTTAGATATTTTTATCTCCTAGAAAGAGGCTCTAATTGTTTTTGTTCTTTATTGGATGTACAAATGACACAAATTTGCTGACAAAAAAATTTCACAATACACTAAAATTACAGTTCTAATCTTTGCTCATGAAATTCCATGCCTCTGCAGCTGTTCTTCAAATTTTAAGGTAAACACCCAGGCATGTAGTGCATTTGTAATTGTAACAGCTGCAGAGGTCAGTGTAGTGGCTAAAAATGAATTACAGCCTCACCATTTTCTTCTTGCCCATTGGCCTCTGGCGTGCCAAGGCGAGACAGCTCCTCAGGGGCTTCTGGGTAAATAATGGCTGTGTCACTGCGCTGCAGGTACTCCTCGATGCTGACTGCATGGCCATCGCGCTCCTCCAGTTTTCTTTTGGCAAAGTATTCTTCAAAGTCTGATGTGCAATTTGCATTCTTAACTGAAATCATAAAAGGAGAAGAAATGTCCTTCTAGGGCCTCCTTCGTAGGTGCCCAAGCCCACTTACATCATTGCTAGTAAGCAATGTGGACTTGTTAAAAGACCACAAACACCTAGTTTATTTGTAAGAAGTATTGAAGATGACCAGTTATTGATTGAGTGTTGAGCCTCATAACATATGTGAAAGACAGAGGACAATATGCCTAAGTTACATAGGCACATTTTCTTCTTTCTGCAATACTAATCTGTGTAATTCCCAAGGAATGAAGGAAATTTTAAGATGTCTTTTAGGGAAAATTAAAGAAAAACAACAGAACTACATCCTGAGGTCCCTAAACATGAAAGATAATATGAGCTCAAAGCTTCTTTAATGGTCTATATAAAACTCCCTTTTCTTTTAAGAAAGGTATATTTAATTTTTTTATTGTCCACTAAACTTAACATTTCTAACCACAGATACATCCTGTTGCTAAATATAAGCTTTTAACCTTCTACTCTCTCAATATCACAGATGGCCAGGACTGCACACTCTGAGACAGATGCGAAAGGATGGATATTCCTAGAGAGATAATAATGGGACTTTGTTAAAACATCATGGGTTGTGGCAGTTTATCTTTCCCTATAATTTCAAAATTTAGCTCAGCATTATAAAGCTGACTAAAAATAAAATTAAGCTCACAACTGATAGAAATAAAAGTAACAGAGGGAGTTATGAAGCTGGCTATATTTGCTGTGTGAGTTTATATGATTTTTAACTTTTGTAATTATGACTCTATTCCCATCAAATGAATAATAGTTGTAAATCAATTTTAGCAACTTGTGTCACTTTTTATTTTTGAAACTTCTAGATATGTTTCTGAAATAAGCTGTGGCTTAAATATCCTAAATAAAGTTTTTTATGCCTAAGACAGAGTTGGCAGATTGGCTGGTACATTATTCTCTTCCACAAGTAGGTTAAAAAAAGGCCTTTGCTCGTATAATTAATGGTGGAGTCCTACTTCCGTTGTTTCTGAGAGCAGTTAACCTTAATCTTACCATATTCTACAATTCATCTTCTCTGCCATAGAAGGTATTACAATATTTGCCATACTAGTTATCCCTGGCAGGGTATGGCAGAGTGATATTCAAGCAAGCTAGACAAATTTTATTTTTATTTTTGGCTTTCACTATTATGAACTTGTGGATTGTAGATGAGAAGAATAGAAAGCAGAACTTCCCATTAATTCAACAAGTATTTACTCAATGCCTGGTATATGGTAAGTATCATGTCTTGTTTTGATAAGCAAAAAAGAGATCTGGTCTCATCCTTCAGGAAGCCACGAGATATTCATATTGTCTCAAAAACAAATATAACATTGTAAACTCAAATATTATGAGAGAAAGTTGTATGGTAGTATGAGTGACAGGAGGACATGGTGGGGTCTGGAAGATCAGGAAAGTTTTAATTGAGAAAGAGTGAAATTAACTAGCTTTGGAAGCTGGGGAAGGGCAGCGTGTACATGGTGGTGGTGACTAGAAGGTGCATTTCACCATGTGGAGTACAGGGCTGGAGGACAGAGAGTGAAAGGGGAGCGGTATGCTGCAAAGGCAGAGAGGCAGGCGGGAAGCAGACCACACAGTGTGCCATAGCTCTGTTAAAGGTTTCTGTTTCATTCTAAGAGAAACAGGGAGCTATTGAAGGATATCAAGCAAAGAGGATGGTTGGATGAAATTATGGCTTATCTGCATTATTAAATGACAGCTCTGGCTATAGTACAAAAGGAGATTGCAGTCAAAGAAAAATTGATTCTGGGAAACCAGTTAGGAGTCTCTTGCCATAGACCAAACAAAGATATAGGTTAAGGAATTAGTGATGAAACTATGAGAAATGACTGGATCGTGATAGATACTTCAGAAGTGAAAGCACAAGGCCTGGAGAAAGATTGGATGTGCCAAGGAGGAAGAGACTAAGATCCTCCTTTAGGTTCAGGCTTGCTGAATTTGATGGATGGCAGGTGACATGCACCAAAGCAGGGAGTACTGGAATTCTAGAAAGACTTGAAGCTATGAACTAATACAGTGGGTCAAATAAAAGGAAACTGGAGTAAGGGGGGAGGGGATTATGCTATATAGACTGTTAGACTAAGTGCTAACAATCCTGAACGCTGCGATCTCAAACCCTTCTCTTTTGCCACTCCAAATTCTGGTAAGTTTAGTAAGAGCAAAAGTCTGATTCTAAAACCTGTATTTCCTTCAAATATAAGTTTGGAAAATGCAATAGTGGATTAAGGTTTTATATCTTGAAATTTCACTTAAATCTTTTCTTTGAATCTTAAGTCTTAAATCTTTTCTTCAAAGAACACAGACATTGCTTAAGATCACTTTTCCACGGATATGCTCATGATGCCATCAACGCTTTCCAAATAATCCCTATTGGCGGTGATTGTGATGATCATTTAATGTGAACCACTGAGTCACTAGGGAGTATGAAAGAACAGCCAACTTGCACAGACTATTTGTTCATTGTTTTGGATCATCAAAATAACTTCAGATAGATCAGAAAGCACCTTCTGTTTTTAAGGGCAGGAAAAGATAAAAGGGACAAAATGGTGGACCCAAGATGAACTTCTGAGCAACTTGACTTATTTGACCAGCAACTGACTTCTTTTTCAGTACTGTGGCCGTAGAAATAAGTAAGAGCCCCTTTCTGAACCCAGACCTACTCGAATGTCATCAAATGTTTAAGACATGACTTATTTAAGCTTTTCAAGAACATTTTCCCACTTGACAATCCTTAGTGTAACCTAGAAAGCATGGATGATGTACATTTGACATCCTCATTTTAGCTTGATATTTCAGCAACTATTTGAATTATTTGGCTATCTTTGCATGGATTTTCATTTGCATATGAATGTTTCTATCAGAAATGTAACCAAATGCAAATTCAATTGGATTTGCATTAATAGCCTTTCAGCTTTAAAAAAAAGGAAAATTCTGATATTTTTGGATAGGCAAACCAACCTGCATCTAGACACACTACCAGTGCCTGGGGAGGCAATTCACATATTCGATCGAATCTGGCCATGCTGGATTTCTACATCAGATGCGATGGGAACAAAAGACATCAGTCATGTTCTGTCTTTAAGAATTATCTTTGATCATCTTTGTATCCAGAGCATTGCGGATACTGCCTAGAAATTAGTAGGCTCTCAAGAATCATTTATAGAATGAATGTGGAGTAAATTACGTCCTTAACACAAATCTTGTTGTAGAAGTCTTCTAGTAAAAGGAAGCATAATATCCCTACAGTTGAGTTAGGATGTTAGACCTACTCTTCAGGTAATTTTAGAATAATTATGTGATGAACTGTGTAGTGGTGATCATAAATACTTGCAAGAGTTTGATAGCACTCATTGTGAGGGGTTTCACGAAGAAGATAGCCCTCAATCATTTAAATCTGTTTGCCTCATCAGGATTTTCTTCATGTGGTATGGATGTTATTAGTTTATATCTCATATATATAGACTCATATAAGTGGATTAGAATGTAGCTTTCCATGAATTAGGTATAAACACAATAAATAATTTGGTTTATCCCTATTGTTTGCTCTGGGTGTTAGTAACATGTTTTTTCTGCCCAACATTTTCCTTTGCCTGGGAACAGCTTCCCATTTTCCCTATTACCAAACTTTATGGCACCCAAGGGATCTGCCATGTTATTGCATGAACCTGCTCCCCCAGCCACAGGGGACCAACCTGTACCTAAAGTGAACCAATCTTAGTCCGCCATCCTCCAGGCCAAATGGTTGACTGGTCCAGGGGGAAACAGCAGATCTAGATGTGTCAGTAAAATCCTTCCCTATGATTTCAGGACTTTGTTCCAAGAGATCATCAAGACAGTTTTTTTTTTTCTGTAAGTGACTATAGCTATAAGATGCAGAATGAAGAACTGATGTATCCATGTGGAGTAAGATTTATGAAGAGAGGATTGAAGTCCATAGACAGAGAAAAGCAGAGACAAGATGGCAAGACCTGACAGTACATCTCCAGCTGTATTTGCTCCTGAGGCCAAGCTGCACGTAGGTCCTTCCAGTGCTGTCATCCCTCCTTAGATTCTGTGAGCCAGAAAATTCCCTTTCTTGCTTTAGGCTATGTTGTGCTTCAGTCTCTTCGATCCCAAATTACCCTAATTGTTATAATAGTAGAACAGATGATGGGATTAAATTTTGGTTACTCTCAAAATTGTTGAGAAGGATGAAGTCTTGATTCTATTTGGTTTTTACAAAGATTTTGTAATAATATATAGTGAACATAGAAATGAGGTAGAATATTTGTTAGAAAGCTATAGAATGCCCCACTGCATTTTTCTAGTGTAAAATCAACCTTGTTTTTCTTTTTTTTTCCTGTAATATTCTCCTTGAACAAACTGTCAAAACACACTGACAAAGTGGTACTGATATTTATGACCAAACAATTACAAAAATTCACAGGAAATCTCAACTAATTTCTTCCCATACCTTCATCAAAGATTTTGCATGTAGAACTAAAATTTACCCTAATGTCTTACAGAATTCTCAACCCTGCCTAAGGTCAGGTAAACTTTTCTGTATGCAAAAAAAATTAAATTAATTAAAATGTTTCCTCATCACCAGGTGTAGTTTAATATTGTTACAGTAAATTTCTGGGTTCCTTCACATCAGGAAAGCTTCAAATTTCTTGTAAATATGTTGGTCATTATTACTAATGTTGCTTAATAATGATACTTTCATAAATACCTTTATATCTATCTGAGGTATAGATATTTTTAGATGGATAATGATCAATAGCAATGTCGAATGACTTTAAAAAGGATTGCCTAGAAAACAAGCAATGCTAATAGAACTCTAAATAAAGAAATATATTGGTCTTTATAATGGTCATATCTCTGCCTCACCATCCCCCATCATTGAATTGTTTTAGAATACTTTCTCAAAGATATTTAAAAGTGAGTTTTACTTAGTAGTTCCAAATAGTTAAATTATAATGAGACTTTGGTACTTATTCCTTTTCCTTTGGTCCTTTCTTCTCTTAACTTTTATCCCCTTGCCATTTGTTTTCTTTATTTGTAACAAGCATGTGTTCATGTAGGAAGACAGGTCCTCTATTATCACTGTTCTAGTCCCCAGCATGTTTTTAATTGTCATAAAAAATTGAAGAAATAATTTAAATACTATGCTGAGCCACTTTAATAAACATCAAGATGAATAAATAATTCTTTCAGAAGAGGAAATATCTTGAAGAGTAGAGAAGGGCTGAAACAAGTACATGCACAAAACTAAGAAGAATCATTCATCCATCCCTTTGTTTAATAATGGCTTATTGAGTGCCTACTAGTGCCAGACTATGGGCTTGGGGTGAGGACAAAATGATGTTGACTGATAATTGTTTTCCTACTTTTGCAACTGTCATATTTAAAGGCATGTACATAAAATGGTCATGATTCTGCCATATACAGACCTATAAATATGTAAATGTATGGCAGGGGATTATATGTATATGTGTACATAGATATGGACACTTCTGAGTATAATATACAAATATTATATTTATTCATAATATATATAATATTATATGACTTTTACTCACTTCATATGTCAAGGCAAAGTGGTCTGAGGAAGCAATCACAAATCTAGGTAACTGTATTCATCATCTTTTTGAAAAATTGTTTCCTTATCAGCACTTTAGATGATCAGAACACATAGAAAATTATTTCTAATATAGTCATTTGTATTGAATTTTTTAGTTTAAAGAAACCTATACTCAGCATTTGTTGAGGTATACAAATTCTCATGGCTACTTTGTTTAAAGTTGACTAATGAATGGAATGTAAGTATTTCATCATTAAAAATGCATATAGGCCTTTCTGCTAAAGGCTTCCAAAATACACATTGGCACAAGATATCTAAAAGCAGCCATGAGGAAGAGAATGATCTTTTCTGCGTTATAAAGCTACACGGGCAGTCCAGCAGGGCCTCTGAGTGCTACGGAGGAGTGGGTCAGTCAGGGAAGGCTCATCAGGAGCAACAACGTTTTCTTCACTTCTTGGGAATTCGTAAAGCGTCTTGGCCAGTCCCGCCACACCTGCTGACATGGCTTTCTCAAGGGAACACATGTTCACATGCTAATGAGAATTCCCCATGTGTAACAGCTCTAGGAGAGAGTTACTGAAAGAACAGGGGGATGGGGATCTGCAGTACTCTGCAGGGTCATATGTCTCCCTAAACAGTCTAATTTTAAAGAGAGGTTTTGTATTAGGGGGTTGTGAATATCAAGATTTAGAGACTATTATCCATTAGACTGCTTTGATTGCTCTGTGTCAGCACAGAATCCATGCCTTTAAAAAAAATTCCCAAGTTAGGTAATATAAATTGAGCTGCACATTACTGTGTAATCTAAAATTCTGAAATTGGTATATTACACACAAAACTCTCAGACTATTTTATTAAATCTTAGAGGAGTTTACAGAGTAAGGTGTTTTAGCCCAGCAATTCAGTGCTCTTTTTGTATGCTTTTTGTAGATGCACACAACACTTAAGGATGCTCAAGGGCAGTGGTTTTCAAAATGTGGTTTCCAGGCCAGGAGCATCAATATTACCTGGGAACTCACCCAAAATGCAAATTATTGGGGTCCAACCCAGACCTATGGAATCAGCAATCTGTTTTAACAAGCCCTTCAAGAGATTCTGATGTTTAAGAGGTTCCCAGTTTAAGAATCACTACTCTAGGAATTCAGTTCTCTGCCTCACCTGGCTAAATAAGGCATTCAGTAACAGGGTTTTGGGAAACAGCACAGAATTGCTCCCCTATCAGGAAGCCTTCCTATGATTATCGCAGTGTAAGTCCACACCCAACTCCTGCTCTTACTCAGTATCAGCCACAGAGTTCAATTTTTGAACTTACCACATCACACTGTAATTTTTCATTTACATGTCTGCGAGCTGATAGAGGCATCAATTGTATTTTATTCTGCTTTGTATCACCAGCGCCTAGTATAGTCCCTGGCACATGCTAATGCTCAATAACTGAATTATTAGACCAGGTTCAAGGGCATTAGACCACTCATTTTGGTTAGGCTGCTTATGTTTTTAATCTCAATATCGTCATTTGTACAATGAGCTAGTCTCTGCTTTCTGGGGCTCCTCAGAATTTCACAATTCCATAATTTCAATTAATGAATTGCCCTAATCAATTAGCTTTTTTATTCACTGGCTAGGCCTAGAGACTTTTATCTGTATTCTCCTCAATTAAAAACTCAAAGCAACATAGCCTTCTGATGGAGGAACAACATACACAGATCGAGAAAAAATATTTTGGAGGTGCCTGAGAACCATAGACAACATCTCAGGGAGAAGGCTGTTTATTAAGCATTTGTTGAATGAATGTAGGAGACACTCAAGAAGCTTGGGCTATCAGTTATTTCTTGTGGGAACCCTTGCTGTGAAGTGGAGATAGCTGCTTCTAATCACAAACAGAGCTAATAAAACCCCAGCAGTCATTAGCCAGGAAGTGACAGGCTCTTCTTGGTGTATACTGATTATAGTCCGAAAATGACTCTCCTGTCTAACCTGCCATGTGCTCCCTCTGTTTTTCTCTCCTCAGAAACTATCTCTTTCTCTGTTTTATTTTTCAAAACTCATTGTATGAAATTAACTAAAAAAAATGTATGTTAAAAAAATTCTACAGTTTGTATGATGTATTTGACTGAATGACTAAACTCTTCCAACATATAGAAATATGACAGATACAGTAAACAAGAAGAAAATGGCACCCTTTATAATAGTATAACTCTATCTTGTTGAGTCCTAAGTGTATTTGAATTATTGGATAAACTGATCTTGCACAATTGATAACACTATAAATCCACTCAACTCTTGTTGAGAACTCATGATCCGCCCTGTGTGGCTTCTGTTGCCTGTATAAGAAAGCCAGTTAATTAAAAAAGTCTCCATTTGAACTCCATATAGGAGTAATAAGAGAAATTGGCAGCTATTAAATCAAGAACCTAATACTGGTATAGAAACTTCCTGATTCTTTTCCCCACTTTCTTCTATGCTGATGATATGACACACAGAATTAATGTTTCAAGAGGCTTAACTCCCTGCTACCCTGTGAATCTTATCACTAGTATTACCAAGTTAGGGGAGTCATACGTTGAACCCTGGTGCTTCTTCCAGAAGAAGGTTTGCAATCTAGGTCTAGATCTTTACCTGGAATTCAGTGACTCTGAAGATACCCCAGAAGGATCCTGTAAGCCTGCACAGAATTGACATTTCTATGTGGCACTTTAGGTGGTGAATCCCTCATCCCATGCCTTCCCATCCTGGCTTATACTCAATCGTCCTAATGCATTTGGGGAGGTAGAGGCCGGATGGCTACATAATTTGTGAGGTCCAGTGCAAAATGCCAACAGCAGAGCACTAAACCACTTTTTCATCATGCCTAGTTTACTCATATGATTTGAACAGGTCCTAGATGCTGAAAAGATCACTATGCCATTGTAAAGAAAGGAATTCTAAAGAACAACATTGAAACAACATAAAATTAGTATGGGGGAAGCTAATGTAAATGCCAACTTCAATATAAATAAAATATTAAAATTTAAACTTTTCTCTTGATTTTTCTTTTCATGTCCCTGTTCTTCTGAACCCTATGAACTTGTTTCTTTCTTTCTTTTTTTTTTACTGAGTGATCCACATCTAAGTCTATTGGGGTAAAGAGAAAACATTATAAAAATTCTTCAAATTCCCCCTTCAAGATGCTCATTTATAAATTCCATTTAATATTTAAAGATTATATTTTCCTAATTTGGATATTTCTTATTTTCAATCACGTTTCTAAAGGCACTCACTATGGAAAAACTATGAAGCAAAGATGCAATTTTTATTAACTCTTATGGTTAGAGTAAATTAAAAAAAAAGTCTCAACCTTAAGACTAGAGTTCAAGGAAAACATTATTCACAGTTCATTTTTTTTCCCATTTCACCTACTACTTCTTTATCCCCCCACATGCTTAATGATAGCCTCCTACGTGTGTTCCACTTCTCCAGATTAAATGAAACTGTGTCATCCTGTGAAAATATGGCATTCCTCACAGACTTTTCTGGTAGAGCCATTCCTGTTTTCATCTGTCTTCACAGAGCACAGAGGATGGATCAACATACTCCTTAATTCACATTACCATTTCAAACCAGTGTTACTGTTTCATTAATTGGCTCGTCAATTATTTGCTCATTTATTCGCTCATTTATTCATTAATTCAACAAATAACCTGATTATCAACCACCCAGGCTGTATAAACACTGTGCTTATTGAATATGAAGAAAAGAAAACTTCACCTCTAGACTCAAAAAGCTTCCAATTGGTAACTTCAGTTTTTTGCAGTGTAAGTCATCCAGTTTTGCCATCATGTTTTAGGGCATTACTTAATACGGCTGAAGCAAAACGACCCTTGTATCATGACTATGTTTACCCAGGCTGTCATTGGTTTCGTTCTGAACGTCTTCATTACTCACAAGATATCCATGCGGAATCTTGCCTTCATAGTGTTTTGACTTTCGCTAGTCCAACAACATAGATGGCCACTGTTTGTTATGGGGTAGACCCAGGACAATTTTGTCTCTTGGAACTGTCACTCTCTGATTTTAATCTTCTGCCCTACCCCGTCACTCAGTTCTTCATTCCCCTGAAACAAGTTCTTCCTTGTGATAATCAGGTCCTGACAAGTCCCCCCGTCCTTTCACCTGTTCTGCTTTTACTGGCCTCAGTTCACCTTGGAGCTTGAAATCATTTCCATGCCTGCCCTTCATTCTTGTATCATTCTTGTCCTGCAAAACTAAAATCCTGCCAATTTCTCCGCTTCTAGAGTATCAAAAATGTCTAAAGAAACATAAATAGTTGTATGAACTTGTGTTAGTCTGTGTTGCCAAAATAGGGTAGTCTTTTATGATGATAATTGAATCTGTATTCAATGTCTTCAGCAATTATTCTACATTTGCATTCCTCAAGATTCCAACCCAACTTGCACTCCCTGTCAACTGATGATCTTTCCTACTTACTTCAAAGAGTGAAACCATATGACGTGAATTCCTTGAACAACCTTATATTCAACCAAAATCTCTCTCTTCAATCAAAATCATTCTCCCTTCTTTTGATCTCATTGCTAAAAACAATGCCCTCCCCGCAGCCAAGGCCACCCATCTGAAGGTATTTCCTCACAGCTCCTCTGATAACCTTCTCCATCCTTCACCGTCTCCTTTTGTATTTTCAGCCTTTCTCTTTCTTTCTTTTGCACAAAGGCATGTTCAACAAGCTTTTGTCTTGAAATTTTCAGACTCTTAAGGCACCTCTCTGTTTTCATGTCTCCAATATTTAACCCTATACTCTGTCAGAAACCCTCTGCAGTATTGAACATTTTTCATTTAGTGTACTACATAGTGTGTTGTATTTCAAATAAAGCATTTTAATTTTATATTGTTTTAATCAATAATAATAACGGCTAGCAACAATTGAATATTTATTATGTAACATTGTGCTGTTTTTCATACATTTCTTATGATGAATTTCATTTCTTATTTCTTATTTCATGATGAAAGAAAGAAATTCTAACAAAATGCTTTGCACTTAATAGGGCCTCCCTAGGTGAATACTGATCTGAATAGCTAATGAGGTTATAATTATTTAGTTGTGAATTTTGCCTTCATGTCATTACAGTTTTTGTTTTTCCTATTGGCACCATAAGATTTTGCATCCCTTAAGAACAAGAACTGTATCGTCTATTTCCTTTAATTTTTTTTGTCAAGCCTCAATTCAAATTCTGCACACAACAAATACTCTAAAAAGATGAATGTAGATATCTTAGTGCCTATTAACAAGTGACAAACATTTTATTATTTGTTTATTTGATTGTTAACCAAGACAAGAAGAGAAAAAGATCTAATTCTCAATGCTGGTCAGTGATCAAGTTAAAGAAAAATCTTTGACAGCTTGCATCATTATTATACACAAATATTATACAAACTACTAATTCCTCTTTACTTTAAAAAAAAAAAGGATGGTAGGTAAAGATGAAGTGATGTAGAAAATTAAGCTATTCTTTTCTGGTCTTCAAAATTTCACCTCAAATGCATTGTCAGAGCAGTGAAAAGAAATGTGTCCTACAACTTGTCTGGGTAGTTTTCCAAGATGTCAAGGGAATTTAATTGGAAAAGGCTCTCAGAATTTACCGGTTAGTCTTTCCATCACACATCCGTTAAATAATCGTATTTTTGTTTTCTAGAGAAGTTAATGAGGAACTAGTGTGAAGGGAGGAAACAATTCAGAATGCACTTATTTCTTAATGAATAAAAATCTAAAGCTTCCTTGAAGATCAAGCAAACTGGCAAAATAACCCAAGCAGGGTGAGCATCTAGTATATGTCAGGCATTGCACTAGGTACTTTAAAAATGATATACTGTTTAATCCCTACAATAAGACTTTGTACAGAGGAAATCATTATTTTCACTTTACTGATGTAGAAATGAAGGCTTATTATATACTCAAGTTCAGAAACTAGTAATTGGTAGAGACAAATTCAAATGTAGTTTAACTCTAGAGTCTGGAGCCTCCCCAACCACACTGGCTTTTAATATGTAAAAGCACTTATATATTATTCTTAAATTATTGGAAGCATGTTTAATGACTTTAGTTAGAGTCAATATAGTTAGTTGTTGGACAACAATATTCTTCTGGTAGGTAAGATTAAGAACTGAGACCTAAATTGTTTCTGCCAGTTTTCTGAGTGTAAGGTGTTTTTCTTTTCCCAGCAAAGGAAACAAAGATGCAGGTGGTTATTAATAGAACTAGAGTACTAGATTGTCTGAGTAAATAAATATAACTTTCACACATTCAAAAAGGAAAACAACAGGGACCTATCTGGGTCTTGATATGCATGTGGAACTGCATTAATGCTAATGATCACCAAGCACCTACGATAGATCCTTGTTACTACTAGCATGTAGGCTTTATAATGCTCCAAAGTTTTTCCATTTCTCTTGTCTTAGAAAATAGGGTTTTTTTTGCAGACTCTTAAAAATTCTATGTAATAATTTCACTCTGGATTTGAATCTGATTCATATCTGGAAGATACAAGGTTCTTTATAAAAAGGTGTTGTCTTCTGTGTTAAAGCATACAATTAATTGCGTTTCATTTTTAAAACACTAAAACCAATTTGGAAATATTAAATGTAATGTAAAAAGTTATTAATATAAATCAGGGTTTGTAATGCTTTCTGCTGTTATAAATCATGTAATGCCTTGGTTGCTGTGTTGCTAATATTGTTTGCTGTGTTGCTAATCTAACTTTGTGGTAAAAAAGTAGTGATACTCTATGCTAATGCTCTTTGCCTTTAACAAGTTGATTCCATGGACTGAAATTCTGGCTTCACTCTCTGAAGATACTGGACTTAATCCCCTTTACAAGGGGCTTCCTTTCTCAGAATCCATTTCTTCTCCACCAAATATAAATTTGTTCATTCATTCACTCATTCATCATTTTACCAGTCATAATGCAATAATACGTGTTCACTGCTGTACTGGGCACTTGGAGGAAAATGGAGAGTAGTATCTACCTATCTTTCTTCCTTCCTTCCATCTTTCTTTCATTTATTTTTTCAATTATCAATGTTATTAAATGCTTATTCTAACTAGTGCAGTTACTATTTGTCAACATAGAAAGATTACAGAACTACTGATTATGTGCTTCTCTGTGCTGTACTTTCATCTCCATGACTAATGTATATTATGACTGAGATTTTGTGCCTCTTTCTTCTCTTAAATATTTTGGGGGCATTTGCTGAGGCCAATATATACATTATTTATTTAGTTACTTCAATAATCCAATGACACTGATGTCATGATAATCTACCCCCCCACCCTCCATTTTACAGCTAGAGAAATCTCTTGTCCTCATGAAGTTAATTAGGTGAAATAGGTGCAGACAATATAAAGAGAAACAATACAACATGCTAAAATTAGTGATGTGCACCTAAGGATTGTGGAATTTCAGAAAGGGAAGAGACGGATGTAGTTTTGGGTGTTCAAGGATGACCACATTAAGGAAACGGGATGTGAGCTGGCCCCAAAGAAGAAGAGAAAGGTGGATAGAATTTGAATCACTTGGGGAAAGGGATGAGGGGTTAGGGTCTCAAGGAACAGCATGGGAGGTTGGTATAAATGAGATTCTTTTTTTGATATTTTCAAGTTTATTTTTGATTTGGTCTAAGAAGAATGGAACACTGATGGTATGAAGCAGATGGAACTTAATATTTACCTGAAGAACATGGATGTTGTCTGATAGGTACTAAGGGACAATTAAGGATTCTAAGAAGAGAATTTGCACAAGGAGAAGAGGTTTATAGGGAGAATGTGGATTGAACAAATAGAGGGGATGAAGACTAGAGACCAGCCAAGTGGAACAGTCTTTTTCACTTAGGAGATTGGAATAATGGGAGATGAATATGTCTAGCTGGTTATTTCAGGCCTGGTGTCAAAAATATGTCAACCTGGAAATAAAAAAGGGCAGCCCAAGTGATGTTTGTCTCTCATTCATTCCCACAATTCTTCAAACACTCTTTCTGACCCAGCCCATCCTAGGATCTGTGGTAACAAAGTGACCAAAACCCCATACCACTCCTGCCCTCAAGTAGCTTATCATCTAGAATGGAGAAACATATCTGCAGGTGACTAAGCATAATGTGAAAGAGATTAAAATACATGCTATTAGAAAGATTCTCAAAGGAATGAGTGGTTACTCCTGAGTCTCCTGAGTGGGAGACTGTAAGACAGCTCCTGGTGGAGTCAGCTTTTAAGAATGTGTCTGATATTGTCAGGCTAAGAAAGAGTGAGTGGATCTCTAGTTTGAAGGGAAACCATGAGCAAGAGCAAAGGAGTATAGGTGGCAAGCAGTCTTTCAGGGCTAAAGCATATTCTGGAAAGTGGTACTAAAGGCAAGATGGGGTTAGATCACAGAAGATGCCATCTCAACTTAAATGCTGACTCATTCTGAAAGCAGTGGAGAACCATACAAGGCTGAGTGTGAAGTGCAGTGGGGGATGAGGTACCTTCTGCTCGAAGTGTCAGGAAAACAACTTCATACTAACTTTGTTAGTGTGAAGAATGGATTAAAGAAAATAGGGACTGAATACAGGGAGCCTACTTAAGGTATTGTAATAGCACAAATGAAAGATGAGGATTTAAACTAGGATAGTGAAAAGAATCATGGGGATAAGTAAATGTCATAGATGACATTTGTGATAGTAGAATTGGTAGTATAGTATTTGATGAGTGATGAGATAAAGTACGTAAGAGTCAAAGATGATGTCATAGTTTTAGTAGGATCAGCTCCCCAGAGTGGTGAAATACCTGTGGCCAAAGATATGTCAGGTGATTTAGGTTTTATTCCCAAATCTGCCATGTTAGCTGTTTGTACTATGGTTTCCTCAATTATCAAATTACAGTTAAGGAATTGTTCTTTACTGTAACTTTCAGTTTTAGAATTCTGTGATTCAAGTCAATGAAATCCTTCCCACTGCTTCTTACAGTTTTAAACTTAACAGAACATACTAGGAAGGATATACCTTTAGATTCTAAAAAACTATCCATCTATATAAACTTAGCTAAATATTACTATTTGATAGATTTGTACAATTGAGAAGGAAATTTGGAGGTGTTTTACTTACTTTTAGTTAGGGATTAAATTTGTGTGTTTTTGAATATTCAGAGAGAGAATAGAGACATGACAACTCATTCCAATTAATAACAACACTTTTTATCAGAAAATTGGCTTAACCTTTTTAAAACGTTTCAATATCCATTGGTTATGCTTTTATGAGAAAAGAAAAGTGGTATCCGATATTAAATAATTTTATATTCATTCATTAATAAAAACATATTAATTGAGAGCCTATTAATTTTAAGACACACTGTGCTAGCCTAAGAAACAATCTATGCTGTCAGAGTTTGCAATCTAACTTGGAAAAGGCAATACATTAATTAAGAAAACACTACAGCATGTATGGCAAGGTTAGATGATTGGTTCATTAGGAGTTCATAGGAGGATGATATCATTATAGGTCAGGATGGTTAGAGTAGAAGGTCGGCCAATAGCTGGATCTTGATCAGGAGGATTTGGGTGGAGAGAAAGAGATGGTCCATTAATAAACAGTTTCAACCAGAAAAGATGTCTTATTTCTACATGTATTTAGCCTCCAAAAAATTGCTAGGGATAAGGAATAGTAAACTTTTGGTGGGAATAGATATGCATTTATTCTCTAAAAAGGCATAGGATTTCCAGTAAATTCCTAAATACAAGTCCAATGTATTTGCTCAGCATTCTTTCAGTTGTAGGTATTTGAATCTTTTGATTGAAGTGACCATTTTCTTCTTTTTGAAATTTTCTTTCTTTGCCTTTTGGATGTATAATTTTTTGCCTCTCTGAATCTTTTTTCTTTCAATTAATTTTATTTTTCTCCCTACCCACCAGGAACCCTGGCCACAGCTTTCTACTTATTTCAATATATACCTTCTCAATTGTAAATCTTATACTCCCATGATGTTAAATACTATCTGAATATATTTGCATGACTCTAAAATCTCTATCTTGAGCCCTGACTTTCTTGGTTTCAATTCCTCATTTCCAGTGGCCATTCTCATATTTGTGTGTGCACATATAACTTTCATGTGCAAATACTTATGTCTAATAAGAAGATCAACTCAAGGTCTTCTCAAAGTTGCATCCTTTTGCTGTTTATCTAGAAATAGCAAGTATTGCCATGTTCTAAACATGCAGATGTGTAATCTTAAAGCCATTTTGATACCATCACCCAAAGAATCAATTGGTTGTTCAGAAGTCCTGTTGCTAGTTTCACCATTGTCACCACCTTAGGACAAACTTTTTATCACTTTGCACTTGCAAATTATAACGACAATGACCTCCAGCTGGTCTCTTGAAGCCTGGTTTGTCCCCACAGAAATCATGGTACTACAACCTGACCCAAACCCTTTTGTCTGACGCTCTATATTCTCCATCAGCTGGCTTCAACTTAAAAGTCCAGCTTCATTCTATAAATGGCCTCCTAGGAGGCTCTGAACCAGCTAAGTAGTTTTATTCACTCTCCTCTGAATAAATACCACAATTTCCTTCCATGGCTCACATATTCTTTTGCTAGAAAGCCCTTCCTCCTTCCTCTTTGACTATTGAAAACGTACTTAGTTCAAATTTCACCTCGGTCATGAAACCCTTTCTGAACACTCCACAGATCACATGATTTCTCCCACTTCTGTTACTTGAAATAATTCAGGTTCCTACCATTTATTGCATATTTACCACATATTTTCACTTATTGTTCATCATCATTTTTTCTTGTCTGTTACTCTCATCTTGCAAGTTAAATAATAACCATGTCTTAGACTTCCCGGCCCATCTTCCACCACAGATGCACCAAAAGTGTATACATAGAAAATACTCAGTGAATACTTATTGATTTATTTATTGACTGAATACAAGTGAACTACAAGGAATAGTAAGCAGTATGGAAAAAAGGGATCTTAAAGCCTGGTGAAGAACATTCAAAACTGATTTTTAAATCATCTGAATAGGAACAATTTTTATTAAACTCACTTTAAATTTTAAGTGTATAAGAACAGCTAGTAAATTGTCACTTTGTGGGATAAATTTACTTTTCTGGCACTTTAAATGTTTATTAAGTTGGTAAAATTGCATTTCTTTATGCTTGAAGTTGAAATTTAACATTAATCTTTAAAAGCAGTATGAAGCCATTTTTGATCCCATGAGTTGGATCCCCCTATAAAAAAACATGTAATTGATCATATCTCCTTATTATTATGTTTTTATAGGAAGTTATTTTATCTTGTTTCTGTTTTACATGATGATGGTACCCCTGCAACATCAGATATTAAAACTAGAAATATTCTTATCAAGCACTCGTGTGATCTATTCATTTTCCAGGTGTGGAAACAGAATTCCAAAGAGGGTAATTGATGGGCCAAGGTCATAAGCTCATGACTACCATAGCTGTACCTAAAAATTAGGATTCTTGGTTCCTCATTCTATACCTTTTCTGTAATCCTTCATTGCATAGCTTCATTTTTGTACCTTAAACTGCCATTATCCAAGTGAAAGAAAAATTATAATAGTTTTTCATTATTTCTCTTATTTTACACTCAAGAAAGTAAATTAGTGCCTTGTAAGTTATTAATAAGACTATTCTAAATAGAAGTACAGCATGATCAGTTTATTATGATATGTGTCCATGTAAGGGAGATTATGAATTATCATCCTAATTATGTTTCTAAAACTTCATAAAACTGAAACTTGTTTCATTGACAAGTTGAGTGAAAATAGCTGTGGGATTTTTTTTGGATCTGTTTTGGAGGATAACCTTATACTGGACACTGTGTCAATATTTGTAATGGTAGTGTAAAATGTTGAAACACTAAAAGAGTAAGTAGCCTAATCCAGGAAAGGAGAGAGAAGCATAGTGAGTTGATGGTAATTTGCACTGGTGACATGGGAATGTGAGAGAAGATGTTTAGTCTGGGGGAAAGAGTGAGGAGTGTCACAACCATCCTGAAACTCCATTCTGTAGCAGTAGCAGAGTGACACAGGACATCACTTACTACTTTCCCACTGTCATTGTTAGCTTCATTAAAAACTAGTGACATTGTTACTTCCTTATAAAACTTCTGCCTGGAAAACATTATTTAGAGGGACTAACGGGTACTGAGAATTAAAAGTGAAGAAAGAACAAAAAGCAACTCAGATGACCAGTTTTTATGAGGCATGTTCATGGAAATTTGGTTTGTCTTTCTGAAAAAACATTTTGCAATCGAAATTACACCATATCATTTGAATTCTCAGTGACTAATATCAAGCGGTGGCCAGGAGAGGCATCCTAATTTCAAAAGCATTTGTGCAGTCATTTAAAATAAAAATTACTACCAGAAATTTGCCTAACTCATGCTTTGAAAAGATTTATTCATCCAGTGCAGTTTTTTCAACTTTCACGAGCAAATTAGGGGTTTTAAGAACGAAAGACATTTGCTGAATAAAATGCCAAAATACAAGAGGCTTGTAAAGTTTGACTAAATTGTCAAGTCATGCATGTACAAATGGATGGGCCAGTGCTTCCTGTCCTGACTCGCTAAATCCACATGACAGAGGACAAATACGACCTTAGTGTGTGGTGAACATCACTTACCTGTACCATTGTTGACCGCGGTCTGGATCGTGGCTTCCGGCCCCATAGTGTCATAGTCGTCCTTCATTTCTTCTATGAGGGAAAATTACCTTTAGCATCGGAAAATTCTAGAAAGGCTTACTATACTAAGCATGCCAACCATAGGAACAAGGAATATTCTTTTAAAGGAAACAGAGAAAAGGCTTGTTGTAAACCCCTGAACAATAGCTTTGTTCAGGCAACTGAATGAATCCAATAGTGTTAGCTGCACAAGAAGTGATTTACTTTAAGCATTACTGCAAGCTGTGAACAACAGAGGGACTTATTTGGGGCAAATGAAGGGCTTTTCTTCTGGTGGCAGTTCTAGTGACAAACAGGGGGAAAGATATTATTTTTTCAATAGGAGTCAAAAGCAACCAAGTATTTACACTTATGAAGAGGCACACTAGCTACTATGCTTCTGGTATCTCAGGATGATTAGTGGCAAGTCAGAATCTCTTATTTTATTTTCATGTTTCCCCCCACCCCTTGGAGGTGGTGGTAATCTATGTGAACATATTTTTTTTTAAACTTAATTCTGCATATCAAAACTTGAAATGCCCAGTTTATCAAACAAGGATCCCAGGGGTATTGAAAATACCTGTTTCCCTGTTTTATATATGCTTCTGAAACACCCCTTCCTTATTACTTTCCCTAACACTCCATAAATATCTTTCTTCCTTATGATTTATGCCCCAGCTGATAAGCACGGTCATTTTTTCAGGAAAAGCATGCAGATATAACAGAAGCTCAATGCTCTGATGAAGATGAAAATATGTAATATTGAAGCTGAAGATTCATAAGTGCTAAAATGTTATTTTCTAAAGTTGTGGTATTTTAAAACAGGGAAGGCTTGAAAAATAGGAGCACTTTTGAGGTTTCCACTTATCAAATTATAGAGTATGTAAGAGGGCAGAGGACAGCTGACAGTTAAAAATTCTTCAAGTAAGGAAATTAAACATGAACTTCTAAAAATCATATTTTTACAATAACAACACTAATGAGAACCAAAGATAATCCAGGATAAATATCTCTTTGTGATAACTTTTTTCACATAAAACAAAATAAACTTTATAAATAGGACTCTGAGCATTCCCAAATTTATCCTGGCCATTCTTTGCCTATCACTTACTAGTCATAATTACTTGGTAGAGGAACAGGTTCTAGCAAATGGTACAGCAAAAATCAAACTATATGTTTTACAAATGTGTCCTGCAGCATTTCTGTTTATGTTATCAGAACTGGAAAATCATGGGCCTCTTAAGGTAAACTACACATACATAAATAGATGCTAATTTAATGCCACTGTACAACATAGTCATTTGAATGATTATTTGTTTAAACTGCAAACACTTTAAATTCATTCTTGGCCCTGGACTTCTCTTTTATTTAAGGAATATTTTCACAGGAGTGTTTTGCATAAAACACTTAGAAGTTCAATATAGAGTAATATCGTCTTGTCAATTGTAATAATTGATTGGTTGAAAGGTTGCCTCATCTGATATTTTTATCAGTATCTGGAAGGAATTAAATTAAGGTATTTCTGAGAAGTTCAGTACTAGATATAAATATAGCTTTTGTGTCTTTCTTCCTCGCTCATCTCATGTGATTTCTGGTAGCCAAGAGTCAGAAGAATCATAAGTTTTCCATCTGAGAGATCAAGTCACTGAGGGGAAAACAGTTAACAGCATTTTTTTTTTTTTGCATAATAGTGGTAATGTTCAAGATTTCTGCTGCACTTCCTTCCTCATTGTCATTTTCTTATGAAAAAGTAAAGAGAAGTTACAGTAGGTGGTTGCTTCTCAACTTATTAAGTGCTGGGTACACAAATGTGCAGTTGGCATGCTGTGTGTCTTAGGCTCTGTAGTAATACTTTAGCTAAAACCTTCTTTTACCAAATATGGTGCAACTGGGGTGGTGTCACTTTTACCTAGAATTTACTTTGCTTCCATTTCCTGAGCATCAACCTTTTTTCTTTTTGAATAGCAAGCTCAATTTATTAAAAATGCAACACAAAGCCTTTTCAGGTAAATATTTGAAATACTATGTATACGCCTATTTAGTTACATTGCAGATGAATCCAGATTCATTAGGACATAATAGTATGCAGGTCAGGAGTGGCTCCTCTGAAGTAATGGCACTCCTGGCTGTCTCTCGGCCGCATGTCTAACCTTAAAACATTTTCCAAGACATCTCTGACTCAGCAGAGTGTGTCTAAAACCACACAGTATATTTGTTTTTAAAACACTTGTAAAAGTTTGCATTTTCCAGTCACCCTTGGGATGGAGGTTTGTAAAAATAAAGAGCACTTTCTTCCTTAAGATGAAGAATCCTTGAATAAGCAGAAAGAGGCCAAGATGCAGGTGATTTATTTAAGTCTGTGTCAATGATAATGATGTCACGGTTTCCAGCACACTGTGTCCAGCCCATTGTGGGACGAAAGAATGTCAAGGACAATTCTAAACACAAAACTTTGATTGTGCTGGAACCGGAAAGGCACAGTAAGAACTCCACTGCGCTCTTCAGTTCAAAACCTGCATCCTGCAGGCAAACTACAGAAAGCATGGGAGAAAGAGCAAAGGAGAGGGGCCTTATCTCAGAGTGAAGCTATGTGCTGAGGTATGATGGTAGACAGCCAGGCACCAGGGATAAAACACTACTAAATAAAACAGCACCAGAATTAGAATTATTGTCTGTGTTGTGTGTTTTGAACAATAAATAAGAAAAATATTTTATCGGAAGAAAAATGTGTTATCTAAGAGTCAGGATAAACAATGAGTAGCTTTTTAAGACCAATTTCTTTTCATTAGACATCAAGGCACCACATCAGAGCACTTTTGGAACAATAAAAGAAAAGAACAATAAATCATTACTAATCATTAGAACTAGACAGGTAATAGCCGGGTAACTTTCTTGGTCCAAATAGCCAAATGAGATTAGAGATTTACATTTTATTTAATTATTGTGAGTCCAGAATGCTAGTTTATTTACCATAAAGGTAAGAGCAAAGACCAGCCTGTTCATTTATATCATAGGCACCATTAACTACAGGTGATAACAGGGTCTGAAATGCATTCATATGGGTTATTGTAATATTAAAACATTTAAAATTATGATGCATGGCTAACACAAAAAGCTGCCATGATCACAAACTACTCTAGCTTGACGTTACTGTTTTGGCTGTTTTTCAATTATTGATCTTGATTTTTTTAAATTAAACTTTTTTTTTTTTTTTAGAAGTTTGGAGCCATACATTTGTTATATCGTTATCAATTATTCCTTTAAGGGTGGAAATTCTAGTAATTGGTCCTTACCCTTGATTTCTAGATATTAAAATTTAAAGCATCAGAACATTCATTCTTATAGCCCTGCATATCTAGTTCATTAACAAATATGAATAGCTAACACCAGCTCATTTAAATAGTATGTCTTACATGAGTTCTCGCCACACTCTGTTTCTGTCACACTGCTCCCAAGAATCATTGGCTCTTATTATACATGTAAATGGCTATCATAAAAATAAAAATTTCATTTAAGATTGTTAATGACTTCTGCAGCAGTCAGACTTCCTTTAATGATCATCCTCTGCCCCTAATTAAACGTATTTATCTTTCAAGCATCTTTGGCTGAGTTCTCCCTCATAGTTGAAAATCTAAAACCTTAAGTCTTAATGGATGTAACGATAAATGTTTATGTGTGGGATTGCTGAGATTCGAGAAACCTTCACCAAAAGCAAAATTGGAAACAGAGAGAGTACAAAACTTGGCACAGTTTGTTAGGAAGACGAAAAGCAAATACACCACGCTCAGACTGCCATCAGTCTTTTTTTCACATTTAATTTTTTTAGTAGTGGAAGTGCTTTTATTGTGTGCCTCCCAGTGTACCAAACAATTGTTCTGCCTATGTTCAGTGCTTTATAGCCTCCGACATCACAATAGCATATAGGTAAGACTCTTACGCCCATTTGTTTCCCTTCCCGCCCACTTCACCTATTTATAAAAATGCTATTGTTATTTATACCATAAGAGAAGAAACAAGGTAGGGTAAATCATGATAGCTGTCCTTGGGGCCAGGAAATAGAGATTAAGGAGACACAAAGGTTTGAATTAGAAGGGTCATTTAAAAAAATTTTACAGGCCACCTTACCAAGGTGAGCAGAGGAAGTTGATGGGAGTAAGATGAATTCTCTTTCATTTTGTTAATCATTTCATACCTTAGCAATGTTCCATCCTAAGTGAATTTTAGAGCAAGACAGTTCCATTTACGCAGTGGCATCTGAACTTTTAGTTTGGACATCATTTGCCTTATGTTTATGATAGTTGGCCTGGGACCATTTTTACTTTCCCAGAGATTCCCACCAGGCAGCAGGAATCATCATCAAACACTTAGCTGTTAAACAGCAAGAAAGGTACTGACTAGGTAAAAGTGTGAACTCACTCATGATCACCAAAGGGGAATGATTAGATGGCTGAATTACAATAGAGGTGTCAGACAGACACTGAAACGATGTTAAACTGGCAGTTGCTGGGTTTGTATTGCCACATAATGTCCACACAAAACTTTCAAATATATGTTAGTGGTGAGTTCATATGTTTACTTCCATTTCCTATCCTCAGAGCATAGGTCTTGATCATGTTTTGTTTACACATTGTAAATGTGGTGCAAATACTTCATGTTGTGTGTTTAAAATGTAGTTCACATTCAACATGCATCAAAACCAAAATATAATCCCTTCCTAAGACATCAGTGGTGTAATGTGATAACACCTACTATCACTTCATAATCTCTCACCAGCTTTGGTATCTCTATTCTGCAAAAGCTGTGGGAAGAAACATGTTAATTATTTGGTTGTGGACATTCCACTAAGTGGTAACGATTAGCTTAAGATGGTACAGGAAGGGGCCAGTGGTTCCAGACACTTACCTGGACCATCTACAGAGGCTTGCAGAATGTCGTTGGTGTGCCAGGTATGTTCCACTCCACCCTCCCTTATCTCATCTTCCTCTTCCTCTCTTGGCAACAGAGCTTGGTTCACGTGTGGGGAGGACTCATGGTTGGGCACGCTGGCGGGACTCCGCTCCTGGTCCAGAGGGTTAGCAATTCCGTCGTCCTCAGCGATCTGAAGCTTGTCCTCCTCATCGGTTTCAGAGCCCGTGTCCACTACATTGTCATAGTTCACCACTGAAGAGAAAGTACAGAATACAAACCTTCTAAACACTCTGCTGAAAAACACCAGTCACCCCTAATTGTTTAGTTAAATGGAAAATAATTAATATTTTCATAACAATTATTCAACCATGTCAGGAAAATATAATTAATATCTTTCATGCTTTAGCATTTTTATTCTTCAATTATAGCTGGGTACTCTATCTGATCTTAAACATTTTTTTACTAAAAAGATGGGAAATCTTAAAAAGCAACAGAAGCACATCTCAAAAATATGCCTCCATCACATTCACAGGAGA
>NC_133162.1:113946135-113951135 GCF_040802235.1 Manis javanica
TAACAGAGCTTTGTCTCTGCAAAGAAGAGATTCAATTTCGTATAACAACCAATGTATACTGGTTTTCAGTGAGGGTCATTGGGCAGAATATATTAGTTCAGTGTCTATTTTTCAACTTACGATACATACTTTTTATTCACCATTCAAAAGCCTGCGAGCTGCCTACATAATGTAGCAAAGTTCTATTCAATCCTTATGTTAGGTCAAATAAGCTACCCTGTGCATGAGTCTCAGCAAAATTTTATACATGTATTAGAGCTACATGGCTGGCAGAAAAACAGACAGTCACTTCAAAACCACAAAGAAGTGGGAGCCCAAAGAATTCCTTTCTGCAATTCAATAAACAAGAGGAAAGATGTACTGTTTGCTGGCTCAAAATAGACACTAATTTTACATCTGTCTCTGAGGCACAGCAAAAAGCCAACTAAAGAGCAGTAATAAATGTCCAAAAACAGCATCAGTATCCAAAACTCTCCCAGTGATCTTCAGAGGAATTAATTACAATTCTGTGTAACAGTTGCATTGGCAAAATGCACCCATAATTACATACAGGTACTGTACTGTATTACAGGGAAATTTGCCATGTGATACCATGTTTACATGATAATTGATGGATGAGATAAAACTATTTGCATATGAAGTGCATATGAATTATTGGCATGGCTCCCCATTTTATGTGGAATCATATTAAAGTTTCATTTTCTCTAAAACTGTATGTGTAATATGAGGTTACCAAAGGGTATGAAGCGGATACTTAAATTTGCTTTATAGCAAATGGGCTTGGAAAGATATATCTGAATATGCATTACTAAAAACCTATATGTAAAAGGTTTCATAATTTATCTATAATAAGCATTATTCTCACTTCACCAGGTTGCATTATATTAAATCTTCTCTATTCTTCCTTATAAGTAAATAATACTCTAAATTGTACCACTATACCGATTAATTTTACAATCGTATACAAAACAAATTATGGTTTCCCTTTATTGTCTATTGATTTAACTTTTTTCCTCCAGATTTTTGTATTCTGGTGTCAAGTAACAGAATAGAAGAAAAATGTGGCATTTTTTGAAATATCCCTACCTGCCGGAAATTTTCATCATTTACAAAAATGGCCTATCATAGCATTTAAACATCGCTTATAATTAGCTTGACATTTGAAATACCGGCACTGTTGTTTTGAAGGTGCCCTATACAATGTTTCCTAACTAACCCCTTTTCATACTTATATGCTTCATCTACATTATTCTGTCAATTACAGTAGAAAGAAGACAGAAGTTACTAATGTATTAACATGCAAAAGAACTGATGTGAAGGGGAAATGCTTTATCTTCACCAGAAGCAGAAGTTTTATTGATGGGAATGAAAATTACATATGCAGATTATGGACAGTTAATTGTTAATAAGGCGGTCAATAATAATTTCCTTTACCTCCATTTGAGCTAAGTGTGCCAATAAGTCTTTTAATGCCATCATCAAACATTTTTTAAATACCTGCAATATGATAAGTCTAGAGAATACACAACTGTGCTACTGTCACCTCAAGAAGCTTACCATCTGTTTTGAGGAAAAGAGCCATAAAATTATAGTGCTAGCAGGATACTTGAAGTCAACCCTTGACATGTCACAGAAGAGGTAATATAGGCACAATGTGGTCAAAAAGGCCCTGCAGCCAGTTGGTGGCAAAAAAAAAAAAAGACCAACCATGCTTGAAAGGACTTCAGGCACACAACAACCACCCCAAAATATACATAATCATACAAATTCCCAGTGAAGAATGCAATCTAAATATAAACTCCACATGATCCGAGTAAAGGAATGGAAATCCCCAGGACTTTTGGGGATTTTCATACCACAAAATGGAGATGGCCTCTTCATTTTGAATTGTTTTTATGATTGTCACTTTCATGGATCCCCTTCATTTGAGTTACAGAAGACTACCAATTTGATCAATTACCAGAATTTATTAATACACCCATGATTCCCATAATACTTTGGAAACAATAGAAATAAAGAGGTAGTTCCCAGAATTATGAGTTTGAAGACCTGTCTTCTTGTCCCAGTCCCAAAATGTAACCAGCTGTGGGGCCTTGGCCTATCACCCAAGGAAACTTGGTACAACTGAGTAAAAGTAATGACGATGGGTCCCTGTCGATTAGGTTACCACCAGAGCCTAAGCAATGGCATGTGTGACGGCAGCTGCGTGAAGGATAAAACAGTGATAACCATGGAAACAATGATGAAGAGGGCACCACTGCTCCAGAGTCTTCTGTTTGTTGCTGTGACATGCGGGAGCTCTGGGTGACAAGAGGAAGATTTGACTGCGGGCCAGTCACGGTTTTGGTATTGGTCCATCACTTAAAAACTGACTTGCCAAAGTGCCCTCAGTTTGGAGACCATGATGAAAGAGAGTATACAATCCTCAGCTAATACATGATACAGACATGCAGCCTCATTTAAGAAATATCTTCTCTGATAATATGACTTAAAGTTTAAAAGAGGGCCTTTGGAATTTTATGAGGCATTTGGTTGCTGAAATATTAGATGCTTGGAGATCACTGACACCTGACCTAACGGATTAATGGCCTAGTTGCTTTCTTAGAATGTCTTTATGTGTGGTAAGTGTTGGGGGACATTCTACGACTCTTCACCCGAACCCTGGCCCTTTATTCCTCTCCTTCCCCCAAAGTTACATGTCTGGATACTGTGTGAACTAAGGACAGGATGTGGCAATTTTTCAAGAATTTGTATCCAGTGATTTGTTTTTCCAGGGAAATTTATCATTGACACCCCTTCTTTATCACAGTTAATGTGTTACCTCTGTACTTGGGTGGCTAAAGATCATAAGATTAAATTCAAGGGTCAATTTCTCATTTAGTAATGGGAGTCTCAGGTCAGGTATAACAAGACAAAGCAGATTCCAACAGAGATTGTCTTCTGAATTTGTATATGTGTCATCAGAAAGCATGAACCTTAATTTCCCAATTTAAAAATGGGAATAACTTCATCTGTCACTTGGGGATACAAGATTAATTAATGCTAGGAGAAAGAGACCATGCCAATTTGAAATATTACCATGGAATGTGCTCCCCAATACAAAACACTGTTATAAAGGAATGACTATGAATATACTGTAGTTGGCCTTTATACAAACTCGCTTGGTCACTTTAATTTTCTATCCCAGGAATATTCAGAGGCATTAAACCCGCATTATAAATTAATGAGTTGTAAAATGTCAGCTGATAAAACAAAAGCAGTTTTGAGTGTAGGGATAAAAATGTTTCCATTTCAGATTAGCTATGTGAAAAATATGCATATTAAGTGAAATGAGAGAGGAATTTCTGCAGCACCGTGGTTCCAACGGGAAGGGGCTGAGTAGCCTCTAACTTCCCCTTACAAGAGCATCTTGGGAAGACAGCAGCCAATCATGCTTTCCAGAAATGCTAGCAGCCTCTCTGTACCTGGAGGAGCTTTCCAGTTTCAGTATGTAGTGATCAAAAAAAAAAAAAAAGGTTAAAATTTCCTTAAATATGCTGGGGCTCTGGAGAAGCTCCCACTTGTAGGTAATAAAAATCTTGTTTTTTTAAACTTTCACCTCCAAACCTCTTCCTTAATATAGGAAATATTTTTTTTAATGGCAAATAAGAATAAAAGCAGGGATCCGCCCTTCCCCAAACTATCATAAAAACAAATCTTGGTCAGAGAATTCATAACAGTAAATTCAGTAATCTTACAAGAAGACACCCTATTCCCCCGACACAGTGTTCTCAGTGACATTTATGCTTACCCTAAGACATAGTATCTGTTTACTTTTTTTACAAAAGTAAATATATTAAGATTTTCCTGTCTATTTAGAACTTATAATCACTTTGAATACCTTACTTAACTCCTACCAAAAGACACTAGTCATTGTATTGATGTTTCAAACACACATGCCCCCTGCTTCTCCTTTCATTTAGTGAGCTTTTTGTAGTTGTATATTCTATCCTTTAGAAATAGTCTCAGCTTCACTTTCTGTCTACAGCTATAAGATGCTTACACTCTAAAGATATAATACTTAGTGAATCTGTACTCCAGAACTCAAGCCAATAATTTCCTTTGATGGCTTAAAAAGACTAACAATACCGTCATCAGCAAGCCTAGCATGATGGCATACTGAGGGGAAACCCCCCCAAAACAACTGCTGTACACAAATATTTTTATAGGCATTGTACATCTATTTACCAACAATTTCACAAAACTTTATTAAGTACATCAAGCGCATATATGTCTCACAATATGTCACAAAGAAAAAAAGATTTTAGAAGACTCTCTAATCATTGGAATCCATGATCATTCAACAACTTGCTTTATAGCAACCATCAGAAAGAAAGTATTAAGAACTATACACAGAGAGCTATGCTTATTATCATGGCTGAAGGATATTCAAGAGGAATGTGAAAATAACTGTAATTTATTTAAGACCTGGAAGTATAAAATAATAAGCTTCTGAGCCATCAGAATTGTTTTGGTATTTTTTTATCTGACATGAGGGCAGACCTTGTCTAGCTTTAAGTTTTATAGTAATAAGACCTTGGAAATAAAACCTTGAATAAACTGAATATAAAGAAAGGGGAAATGTGTCCTTGTGTAAATAGATATTGTGTCTATCACCTTCCTCTGAAAAGGTTACACAACTTTCAAAGCCCATAAAAGGTGTAAAGTCAGTAACTGCCAGGGTATGTTGGAATGTTTTGTAAAAAATAAACATGAGGCAGAAAAACTGTAACAATCTTCTCTGATTGTTTTACAACTGCCCCATCCCTAAACCTCATCTGCAACTGTACATTTTTCTAGGATTTAGATACTAACTGAAATACACTTTTAGCTTTAACAGTCCAAGAAAATTAAACCACCCCACCCCTCCCGCCTCAAAAACCTTAACATTAACCTACACCTTCTTAGGAAGTAGCAACAGCTTGTGTCTTAAAGAAATATTTTTCCTGCAAAAGACTTTC
>NC_133162.1:113953635-113956135 GCF_040802235.1 Manis javanica
CCCCATTTTCTATGCTAATACAGGGGCCAGGGGGGCTGTTGATGGAGGCCCTCTTTACACCCAGTAGATTATTCAATGTCAAGTCTTACCTTAGATGGGTGTCCTGAGGCTGTGGTGTACACTGCAATCAAGGTCAATGAACTAGAGAGAATAATGTCACGATTCAGAGGTAAGAGAAGGAAAAATGGATGGATCCATGTCTTAACTTTCAGAATGTCTAAATAACTGGGAGTTCGGTGACACAGCATGCGGATGGGTCTCCCTCCAGGGTACTTTACCCACACTTTCCCCATTTTTGCCTCCCGAACAGTATATAAACAGAATGTAGCAGCCAGCTTACAAGGGCAGGGTGATCCATGCTTGGAACAGTCTGGATGTCACAAACACGGCTCTGTTTGGACACCACAACCCTTATCTGCAGGCTTGCTCTAAAAGTAGTTCAGTGACCACCCTTCCCCTTCCTCCCTTCCTCGAATTTAGCTCCACTCTTCTGAGAGAGAGAGAGAGAGAGAAAGAGAGAGAGAGAGACAGACAGACAGACAGATAGACAGAGAGAGAGAGAGAGAGAGAGAGAGAGAGAGAGAGAGAGAGAGAGAGAGATGACCTGTAGGTACTTTCTCCTAGGCTTCCTCAGCTTCCTGCCAGGCCCCAGCTCCCCTTTCCTGCTGCCTTCATTTTCAGGTTGTGGAATTTGCTGACCCTGGCCACTTGGTGGCCTAAGCCTGGATATGGCAAAAGTCAGATAGTCACAGTGCACTTCTGGGTTCATCTCCACAAAAGGGCTTTTATTTCAGACCTCTAGTTGGTTCAGCAATTTCTGTAGACTTCCCTCTGTCACTGAAAAAAGAGGCCAAATCACCAAATCATGCTTCTTCCTCATTTTACCTCGAGTAGCAGGTTATGCAAATTAAACCATCACCCCAGCATTCATTTTCGAAAAAAGAAAATGTACGTTTCACTTGAGGGGGTGAGGAAAATTCCTCAAACAGACAGAGATGGCACTTTTTTGTTGTAAACAAATAAGCCTAAATCTTTTCACTCCCTAACTCTTTTGGCTATAATTTACTAAGTCCTTCCTAAGTGTTAAGATGTAAGGCACCTTTTTCTCTGTTAGCTTCATTTTAGTCATCAAGATTATCTATTGGCTGACAGCTGCATGATCTATGACCCACACCCTAAAAATTGGAGCAGTTTGAAAGCAACTATGAATTTTATCCATTCTCTGGCCACAGTTATCTTATGAAGTATTGATAACACACTATCTTTCAGAGCAGGATCATACTGCACAAAATGATACTAAGATGTTTAAGACTTCTGCCTTACTGAAAGTTATTATTCAGAAGTTTACACAGTCTTCAAACACTTATCAGAAGCCCTGGGCAGAAAGAACAGAACCTCCGTTTCATTAAGATACAGTGGAATGTTAGAGGTTTAGGGGAGATAAAGGCCAATCCTCAAAAGTTCAGAATCTTCTTCGATGATAGAACAACTACCTAAACTAAAATAAATGTCTCTCGTGGAAGTGAGGACCTGAACATAGGTATTCATACACTGGTTGCAAAGTTTTACTAAGACCTGCTTTTCTTAATTTATTATGCTGGAAAATCGTAGAATCATTTTAGAAATCACTTTGGTTTTGAGCCCAAGGAAGCCAGACTGTTGTACATGTGTATATGCATGTTAGTGAAGAATACAAGCAATATCAAAATATTTAATTTAACTTGAATCTTTTAAAACTGCTTTTACAATGGCAGAACTATCCAGAATCTATATAATTAGTTCATGGAATAGTTTTCATATTTCACATTACTAAAGCAGGAAAAGAAAGCTATATGTCATTATGCCTGCCCAACTTTCAGGCCAAGGAACACTGATATTGTTAAGACTTAGAAGAATGAGAAGTCATTCTTCAAATATTTTTTTTGGCAAGATAAATTAATCAGTATCCACTAAAACAGCTAATTCGACATTTTTGAAAAAGGTGAAATATAAATATAATATATAGACTTGCTCAAAACTTTGAATTGCTTAACAAATTAAAATATATCAAACACATTCCATAAAGATATTTTAAGTTTTTTATGTGACTACTTTTGTTTGCATAGCATGTATATTTTAAGAGAAAGACCCAGAAGGTGTATTTTTCCCACCACTATTTTTTAATTAACAACATTTATATCAGTTTAAATTTTTTTCCCTTAATCTGCACTAGCTTTTTATGTGCACATACATTTTATAGCATAGAAAGCATTTTGGAATATTGGAATAGAGTTGCAGTAGCAATAATGACAAAATTATCACATGTCTTCCCATTTTACTGGACTTGCCAAGTGGTAGAATTTCATTACTCTTCAATTTTATTTAGTTGACACCTGAAACTTTCTGAAATATTAATGAAATGATATATCAATGAAGTTTTTTCTAAGCTTTATATTTTTATTCAAACTTAAGTCCTTGGGGAAAAATAGGCTAATGGCAACATGGAAACAAGCATTATAGT
>NC_133162.1:113958635-113961135 GCF_040802235.1 Manis javanica
TCTCTGTTGCAAACCAAAACTGCCCTTCCGCCCTCCAGAGCTTCCATTTTACAGACCCCAAGAGAGACAGAGCAATGCCACCCAAACATATTCCCTCCTTTTGGGGGGGGTGGGAAAGGTGGAAGCAGACATTAGAACCAGAGGCGGTTCCTTTAAGAACCTTACCTGAGTGTAAACGCATGGCCCTTTGAGGCAGCTTTCACAGGACTTTCTACTTTAGGGAATGCCAGGATTATAATTGCTGGTAGCTTTACCATTTCAGTGGTCTCAGGGTATCAGAAAGTTATTCCATTTAACTCTTTAAAAATGTCAAACATATGGGTGCTTTTGCATTTGGGTCAAACTTGTTGCATTGCCCTCTCAGAGGAGGTGAGATATGTGGGGAGCAGTGCCATGTCCCTTCCTCCCTCTTCCCCTTGCTTTTCTTTCTTGAACTTAAGTGTTGAAGATCTAATTTTTGTACTGGCAGCTAAACCTGGGAATCTGTAGTTGAGGGTTAGCCCACTTATGTCAGAGCACATGTAAACACGCTTGCATGGGGTGGGCAATGACACTCCAAATGTTATATGATGCTCTCAGAAGACTCCATGCAACAGCTCTTCCATTTTCCCAAACAGGCCCTATGTCAGGGGCCAAAGGATATTGGATCTTCCTCCCTTTCCATATTCTCTCTTCTGCCTTCTCCCACCTTAGTAAGTAAACCAGTCAGCTGCTTAGTTAACATGGAAAAGCTATGGATTTTGTTTTTAGGACTCTGTTTTCACAAAACACGTTACATGTATATCTTATCTCCAGCCAGGCTCTGGCTGTTTAGGTCAGTGTTTACCCAGCACCCAGTGTTCTTTACCAAGGGTATTCCTAGATCCCAGGGTACTTTAGTGATCACTAATCAACTCGCTCTCATTTTTTTTTTTCTCTCAGACACTTTCACATGGGAGTTGGTTTGATGACTCATAAGGGCACCATAGCAAAGACTGAGGATTACGTTTAGTAACTATAAATTTCAAAATACTGATTTTAAAGGTTGACAAAAATTGAGGAGCTCTGGTGTTTACAAGTTATCATACTTCTCTAAATGTCACATACAACGTTCTTCAGACCCCTGTTTTGTTTTACTGCAGGCAATTCTCTGCTACTAAGCATCCGGTCAGTAACCACCTTACCCTTACCAGTAAGTGGGTTCTGACAGCATTGACTTCCCCTGTTCTATGCAGTGGTAACAGTGGAAATATGACTGGGATAATTAACAATATCCAGTGGCTTATGAAAAAGGGGAGAAAATTTACATAACTGTCCATATCCCAATGGCTTATGTAAAAGGGGAGAAAATTTACATAACTGTCTCTTACTCACTTGCCCATAATATACATTTATGATATTTATTATATGTCTAACATACTTGCATATGTTCTTTCTTCGACCACTGGATTTTGTTTGTGGCATTTAAATATACCCTGTCTCCAAGTTACTCCTATCTTGTTTATTCTTCATGATAATAGACTTTTGACTAGAAAAGAACACATTTTCTCACAACTCTCTAAATTCTTCTCCCCATCTATTCAATTAAAGATAAACTAATGAGCCATAAAATGCACCAGACCACTTGGACATGCTGAGGCCATTTTAGCCCTTGAAGCATGGTGACCCTTAACTAGTAGCTGAGTAAGGGATTCCAGATTCGCATGCCCTTCCCACAGTCCCATTTAGCCTCCCTAATGGGCCAATTCCAAAGAGGAAGTGGAAAGAGTGGAAACAACCTTGTACTAGAAGCTAGAAACACTAGAAATGTGAATGCATTGTAACTTTCCATAGGCTCTGGGGTCAGACTGCTTAAGTTTGAATTCTAGCCCCTTTCCTTATTGACTTGTGAGTTCTGGCAAGATAGTGAAGCTGCCTCAGTGTCTTCCTCTATTGAATGGGGGATAAAAACAGGATTTCTCTCACTGGGTAGTTATGAAGATTTGGAAGTCCCAGAGCTTGGCACATAGTGAGTGCCTCATAAATGCTAGGTATTATTGCTATTTTATTAGTATTATTACTTGCTAAATCCAGGGACAGTTTTAGATGACAGTGAGTTCTATTTCTCTTATATAATAATTTTGTGACTAGATCCTATGATAATTTACAGTAGCCACACTGAGCCAGTAAGATTTTATTCTTTCTCTAAGTGTGGCAAAGGGCAATGGAGGGCATTGAACTGTCAAAATGTTTAAGCACGAAACATAAAATGTAGAGTTTGAAGATACCTGCCATGGAAAGCGGGCACCCAAACACTAAAGTAGGCATGGTATCGCCACCCTAGAAGGTTGGCGGTAGAATTCCATTTTGCAGAAGTGGCAGCTGAAAGTTCAAGATGATAAGGGACTTATTGAAAGTTCACGCAGCTAAGTGGTGAAATTGAGTTTTCCATTTTTCATCTGTCTGACCTCAAAGCTTGACATCTCTCTGAATGCTGCATCACACTTTTCGAAACGTTGCACGCAAGGTACATGCTAAAGAG